>NW_027283480.1:0-15000 GCF_046629955.1 Centroberyx affinis | reverse complement strand
TGTTTTGCTGGTCTTTATACCACAACACGGAGGACACTGACAACACCGTGACACACCGATGCCATTACCATCAAACCCAAAAATATTGTGATATAAAACTACAATACTTCTGTAACAGGATACTTTGAACAGATTTCAGTACAAACACTTTCGGAGATCGATTCTCAAATAAAATGTTCATGTTGTCCTCTAGATATAATCCCATCCAGACTTTGAAAAGAGGTCTTTGATTCTGTCCATACATTCTTTCAATTACATTATAATTCTTAGTAATTACAGACCTATTTCTAAACTCCCTATTCTGGCCAGGATTTTAGAGGAGGTGGTCTATAATCAGCTAACCATACATGATACATGAGCAGTAATGATTTATTAGAGAAATTCCGGTCAGAGACAGAAAGCGTTCTCCTTAGAGTCACTGATCATGATCTCACAGCAGATGCTGTTCCATTCTGGTTCTCCTGGACCTTTGTGCTGCCTTTGGTTGCTGCCACATATTCATAGGCATATTTCATTTCATTGTTATCCTGATGACACACAGCTATACCTCCCTGTAAAATGTAATGATTCAAGTAATCTTGACACTCAGGGAATACCAAGCTGACATTAAATGCTGGATGTCTCAAAATCTTCTGCAGATGAATGAAGAAGTCAGAGTCTTCATCAGAGATGAAGATAAACTGCTAAATCCATGAAAGTCTTAGCAGCCTAACAGCTAATAAATATCAAGCCAGCAGACAGAAATCCTTATTTTTGCTTCTTGTCTGAAACAGACTGGATATTGGTCACATTACTCCTGAAGGGATGAGTGACACTGGGGGTTTGATGACTCAGCAGAAATGAGTGACACTGGGGGTTTGATGACTCAGCAGAAATGAGTGACACTGGGGGTTTGATGACTCAGCATCTCCTCCAGTCATCAGGCAGCAGAGAGCTTGATGGCAGCTGAGAGTACAACAATAAAACTGATAAGCTATGAAACTCCCATTTTAGCAAATTTACACAGCTGCCTGTTAATTATAGAATTGATTTCAAGATGTTATTGATTACTTTTAAAGCAGTGAATGCCTTGGCTTCCACCTATATAACTTTTCTCCCGTCTGTACAGAGCGCAGTGTTCGACCAGCTGAACTCCAGCCAGTGAACAAAACACATTTCACTGTTCATTTTATCAGGTTTATTGTTTTGCTTATTGTTTTTCAATGATGTCTTGTATTTGCTTTTATCTGTTTTTTATTTTCTTTCCTAATCTATGTAAAGCACTTCGTAATGTGTTGTGAAAGGTGCTATTTAAATAAAGTTTATTTTTGTTATGAGGTTGTGTATTCAGAGTATTCAGAGTACTAACAGTTCTGTCTGTTATCAGTCACCATGTGTTTCCTGCTGAAGCTTATCAGCCTGCAGCATCTGGACACACCGAGACACGCAGTACTCTGTAGTACTGCAGTACATGTTGAGCTGTAGTACTGCAGTACATGTTGAGCTGTAGTACATGTTGAACTGTATTACATGTTAAACTGTAGTACTGCAGTACATGTTAAACTGTAGTACTGTTTTACATGTTAAACTGTAGTACTGCAGTACATGTTAAACTGTATTACTGCTTTATATGTTAAACTGTAGTACTGCAGTACATGTTAAACTGTAGTACTGTTTTACATGTTAAACTGTAGTACTGCAGTACACGTTGAGCTGTAGTACATGTTGAACTGTATTACATGTTAAACTGTAGTATTGCAGTACATGTTAAACTGTAGTACTGTTTTACATGTTAAACTGTAGTACTGCAGTACATGTTAAACTGTATTACTGTTTTACATGTTGAACTGTATTACATGTTAAACTGTAGTACTGCAGTACATGTTAAACTATAGTACTGCAGTACATGTTGAACTGTAGTACATGTTGAACTGTATTACATGTTGAACTGTAGCACTGCAGTACATGTAGTACTGCAGTACATGTTGAGCTGTAGTACTGCAGTACATGTTGAGCTGTAGTACATGTTGAACTGTAGTACATGTTGAACTGTAGCACTGCAGTACATGTAGTACTGCAGTACATGTTGAACTGTATTACATGTTGAACTGTAGCACTGCAGTACATGTAGTACTGCAGTACATGTTGAACTGTAGTACTGCAGTACATGTTGAACTGTAGTACTGCAGTACATGTTAAACTGTAGTACTGCAGTAAATGTTAAACTGTAGTACTGTTTTACATGTTAAACTGTAGTACTGCAGTACATGTTGAACTGTGGTACTGCAGTACATGTTAAACTGTAGTACTGCAGTAAATGTTAAACTGTAGTACTGTTTTACATGTTAAACTGTAGTACTGCAGTACATGAACTGTAGTACATGTTGAACTGTATTACATGTTGAACCGTAGCACTGCAGTGCATGTAGTACTGTAGTACATGTTGAACTGTATTACATGTTGAACTGTAGCACTGCAGTACATGTAGTACTGCAGTACATGTTGAACTGTAGTACTGCAGTACATGTTGAACTGTAGTACTGCAGTACATGTTAAAGTGTAGCACAGTTTTGCATGTTGAACTGTAGTACTGCAGTACATGTTAAACTGTAGTACTGCAGTAAATGTTAAACTGTAGTACTGTTTTACATGTTAAACTGTAGTACTGCAGTACATGAACTGTAGTACATGTTGAACAGTATTACATGTTGAACTGTAGTACTGCAGTACATGTTGAACTGTAGTACATGTTAGACTGTAGTACTGCAGTACATGTTAAACTGTAGTACTGCAGTACACGTTGAGCTGTAGTACATGTTGAACTGTATTACATGTTGAACTGTAGTACTGCAGTACATGTTGAACTGTAGCACTGTTTTACATGTTAAACTGTAGTACTGCAGTACATGAACTGCAGTACATGTTGAACAGTATTACATGTTGAACTGTAGTACTGCAGTACATGTTAAACTGTAGTACTGCAGTACATGTTGAACAGTATTACATGTTGAACTGTAGTACTGTTTTGAAGAAGCGGAGGTCTAAGTGAAGAGGAGGAGGTCTATGTGCGGAGGAGGAGGTCTATGTGCAGAGGAGGTCTAAGTGAAGAGGAGGAGGTCTATGTGCAGAAGAGGAGGAGGTCTATGTGCAGAGGAGGAGGTCTAAGTCCAGAAGAGGAGGTCTATGTGTAGAAGAGGAGGTCTATGTGCAGAGGAGGAGGTCTAAGTGAAGAGGAGGAGGTCTATGTGCAGAAGAGGAGGAGGTCTATGTGCAGAGGAGGAGGTCTAAGTGAAGAGGAGGAGGTCTATGTGCAGAGGAGGAGGTCTATGTGCAGAAGAGGAGGAGGTCTATGTGTACTGCAGTAAATGTTAAACTGTAGTACTGTTTTACATGTTGAACTGTAGTACTGCAGTACATGAACTGTAGTACATGTTGAACAGTATTACATGTTGAACTGTAGTACTGCAGTACATGTTAAACTGTAGTACTGCAGTACATGTTAAACTGTAGTACTGCAGTACATGAACTGTAGTACATGTTGAACAGTATTACATGTTGAACTGTAGTACTGCAGTACATGTTGAACTGTAGTACTGCAGTACATGTTAAACTGTAGTACTGCAGTACATGAACTGTAGTACATGTTGAACAGTAGTACTGTTTTGAAGAAGCGGAGGTCTAAGTGAAGAGGAGGAGGAGGTCTATGTGCAGAGGAGGAGGAGGTCTATGTGCAGAGGGGTAGGAGGTCTATGTGCAGAAGAGGAGGAGGTCTATGTGCAGAAGAGGAGGAGGTCCATGAGCAGAGGAGGAGGAGGTCTATGTGCAGAGGAGGAGGAGGTCCATGAGCAGAGGAGGAGGAGGTCTATGTGCAGAGGAGGAGGAGGTCTATGTGCAGAAGAGGAGGAGGTCTATGAGCAGAGGAGGAGGAGGTCTATGTGCAGAGGAGGAGGTCTAAGTGAAGAGGAGGAGGTCTAAGTGAAGAGGAGGTCTATGTGCAGAAGAGGAGGTCTATGTGCAAAGGAGGAGGTCTATGTGCAAAGGAGGAGGTCTATGTGCAGAGGAGGAGGTCTATGTGCAGAAGAGGAGGAGGTCTATGTGAAGAGGAGGAGGTCTATGTGCAGAGGAGGAGGTCTATGTGCAGAGGAGGAGGTCTATGTGCAGAAGAGGAGGTCTATGTGCAGAAGAGGAGGAGGTCTATGTGCAGAAGAGGAGGAGGTCTATGTGCAGAGGAGGAGGTCTATGTGCAGAAGAGGAGGAGGTCCATGTGACTGTACCTGCTCCCTGCTCCTCTTCTCCTCCTCCACCTGTCTCTGCAGGAGGTCGGCTCGCTCCTCAGCATCGTCCGCCTGCTGCTGCAGGACTTTGATCTTCTTCTTCACCGCCTCAATGCTGTTCAGTCCGGCCATGATGCTCCTCCTGCTGGAGGAGGAGAGAGGAGGAGGAGGAGAGAGAGGAGGAGGAGAGAGGAGAGGAGGAGGAGGAGAGAAGAGGAGAGAGAGGAGGAGACGAGGAGAGAGAGGAGGAGAGGGGAGGAGAGGAGGAGGAGAGGGGAGGAGAGGAGGAGGAGAGGGGAGGAGAGGAGGAGGAGAGAGGAGAGAGAGGAGAGGAGCCGAGTAAGAGGAGAGAGGAGGAGGAGAGAGGAGTTCAGCTGTGCAGCATGGCCTGCAGCATGCTAACGCTACTCTGACAGAAACAACGCCCTGCTGCCTGCCTGTCTGTCTGCCTGTCTGTCTGTCTGTCTGTCAGGCAGGCAGACAGGCAGACAGGCAGACAGACAGAAACCGGACGACAGAAGCTTCCTACCTGCTGGTTTCTTCAGGTGAAAGTCACGAGACGAACCGGTCGGTCTGTTCTCCGGTCCGAACCACAGAGTCACTGTCAGTTCCTGTTAGCTAGCAGGCTAACTAGCGGCTAGCAGGCTAACTAGCGGCGCTGCTGCTTCAGTCTCTACGGGCGGAAGGTGACGCGGGGCGGACAGCGGCGGGTCGGGAATCACTCCGCGGCTCTACTACTCAGACTGAGTCTTCCAGGCGGCTGTCGGGTTCGGGTTCGGGTTCGGGTTCGGGTTCAGACTTCTGCCTTCTTCTTCTCCTCTTCCTGATTTCAACCAACTTCCGCTTGACTCCACCCTCTTCCGATTTACGTTCCCTCCAGAGGAAGTGACGCATTTATGGAAGCCCGTTTCCGCCACCTGTTAAAAAAACGCGCAGGTTTTTATTTTTTCATCATCAAGTGATATTTTTTTCTCTGTAGTGTGACTCAGCATCTCATAATTATGTGATACAAAGTCATATTATGGAGAAAAAATCTCACTTGATGAAAAAAACAAAAAATATGCCAGATTTGGTGGCGGAAACGGGCTTCCATACACATTGCCTCCCTGGGCCGCCATGATCTTTATTTTAATTGAATCAAGGTCCAGTCATAAAGGCATTACAAATACAGATGATATACACTGAAAACATCTGAGCATCATGTACAATTTTGAATTTTAAAGTAAAATAAAATTATAATAATGATCTTTATAATATATTTGTTTCTCTTCCTTCTTCACTGTGTTTCAAACTGGATATTTGGACTCTGGCTGCTTGAAGCTTTCAGGAAAATATTAAAATATGAAACTTTATTGATCCCTGCGGAGCCAGCAGGGAAAATAACAAAAGAAGAAGAAGAGGAGCAGCAGGAGAAGCTGAAGGTCTGAAGCTCCAGAACAGTCTGCTCCTCATGTTCTCTGAGGCTCAGAGCTCAGTCTGAGGCTCCTCCTCCTCCTCTTCCTCCTCCTCCTCCTCTTACTCCTCCTCCTCCTCCTCTTCCTCCTCTTTCTCCTCCTCTGGTGGAATCTAAAATCTAAAAATGTTAAATGTATTTTCAATAATAATTAAAAACATGAATAAATGCTGTTTAAGCCTCATGGTGGCACGTTGCCTTGGGGGCAGGATTAGAAACAAATTCACCAGAATTGTAAATATTGACAACAAAATTATAGGCATTAATCAGCCCCATTGGTCAGCCCCCCCCCCCCCCCCCATCGTTTTTTTGGTTTATATTGTTTACGTATATTGCCTATATCCTTTCTGCACCATTCTTATTTTTATTATCTTTTTTACCTTATTACTTTCCCTGTACTTTGTTCTGCTGCTGTACACTGCTGATGCGACACCCCAATAAAGGATCAATAAAGTGCATCTTGTCTTCTCTGATGAATTAGTCCTGTTGTCCTCTGGGAGGCGCTGTAGAGCTGCAGAAGCTCCTTCATCCTAAATGAAATCACATGAACTCCTAACTGTCTCTTGTTCTGTGTTGTATTTTATTTTATTTATTGTATTGTGTCACATTGTAACCAACCTGTGAAGCCAAAGGCAAATTTCCACTGCAGTGGACAATAAAGTTCTATTCTATTTTATTCCATTCTATTCATTACAGTTGTTCTAAATCCTAAATGGTATTGTGACATTGAAGCATCTTATGTTAAGTTGCTGTTGTCATGAGTGTCAATGTAGTTTACTGCACATTACTTACAGATCAAACAGTAGAAACATGAGTAGAATTCTCTCAGCATTGTTAAAAGACAAAGCCAATCTACTATTTGCAACATTCTTAAACTGTCAAAAACATGTTGGAACCAGGTTTTTACTCAACACTCAGCGTTAATTAAAGATAGACTGTGAGCTCAAGGCTTGATGTTAAAGGTCCAGGAGACACGAAGATAGGAAGGAACCTACGTTACACCCGTAGAAACCCTGAGGAAGACCGGGCCCGGGTGGACTGGGAGATGTTGACCCAGTAGAAACCCTGAGGAGCACCGGGCCCGGGTGGACTGGGAGATGTTGACCCAGTAGAAACCCTGAGGAGCACCGGGCCCGGGTGGACTGGGAGATGTTGACCCAGTAGAAACCCTGAGGAACACCGTGGTAGACACTGTTGTCCAGAGAACGGAGAACCTGCTGGAGCTTCACAGTGCAGAACCTCTGGTTTAAAGGAACAGTTCACCACAAAATGAAATTCAGTTCCTCTCTCCATCCTTCACATGATCTCAGAAGCCACTGGTCAGATTTTGATGAAACTTAGGGGAATGATGCTTTCCACACTGTTGTGAGTCTGTTTGGCCTGAAGGGGGCGCTGCTGGGTTGGTGAATTTTAACTGATTTGTGATTTTAAGTCTAGACACTGAAGTGACTGATGTTGAAGTTGTAGACAGACTCACAACCCAACCACACACACACACACACACACACACACACACACACACAAGAACCACACCAGACCAATACTGTATATTTCTTTAGATTTATAAAGCGCACACAGGTACAGTAAGTCAAAGAATAAAAACACAATAAAATTACAACATAAATCATTTACAAAGTTTACTTCTTTTTCCAGAACTGATCAAATATTTATACAGACAATTACTTTAGTTTGTAATATCTAGTAGAAGCATAAGAGAAAAACTACAGGAAGCCGCTGTGGTTCTGGATCCAGCCTGATCATCTTCAGTCACTTCAGGTTTAGTTCAGCTTAAAACCAGCCTGGATCGGCACTGAGTTCAGTCTGGGTAATGTCAAACTAGCGTCAAGCTAACATCAAACTAACGTCAAGCTAACATCAAACTAACGTCAAACTAACATCAAACTAACGTCAAACTAACAAACAGTGGACAGTGAATACATTATAATGTCGTCAGCAGGATGTGCTGAGCAGGAACAGACTGGGTTCCTCAGAAGAAACTCTGGTCTTAGTTAACAGACTGAGGTCTACTGCGGTCCAAGCTAACAAGCTAACAGGCTAACAGGCTAACAGGCTAGCAGGCTAGCATGCTAGCATATTAACAGGAACCCAGCACTGCTCGACCTTTCACACCTCAACAACTTTGGTTCTGATTGGTCCACATGGCCTGTAGACACTGAGCGTCTGGTTCTGTCCTCGGGATCCATGATGAGGAGCAACAGGACTGGTCAACTACTGAAGACAATGTAATACCCCAAACCCCCCCCATCCCCCCCCCACCCAATACATCACCCAACCCTCCCCCCGTACCCCCTAACCCTTACCCCCCCTAACACCCCACCCTCCCCCCGTACCCCCTAACCCTACCCCCCCTAACACCCAACCCTCCCCCCGTACCCCCTAACCCTACCCCCCCTAACACCCAACCCTCCCCCCGTACCCCCTAACCCTTACCCCCCTAACACCCCACCCTCCCCCCGTACCCCCTAACCCTACCCCCCCTAACACCCAACCCTCCCCCCGTACCCCCTAACCCTTACCCCCCTAACACCCCACCCTCCCCCCGTACCCCCTAACCCTACCCCCCCTAACACCCAACCCTCCACACTCTAAGCTCTGAGCTGATCACACCTTACTGTCGGGTCTCTCTCCCTGAGAGCGATTTCACTTCAGTCAGCGGCCACCAATCAGAGCAGCGAGTCACATGATGTGAGTCACATGATGTGAGTCACATGATGTGAACACAGTGCGCCACTCGGTCAGTGGGTAACCATGTTAAGTAGCATCTTCATCCACAGCCAGATTTCCTTCATAAAATGTAGATGAGCGAAGGTTCCACCATTTATCATTCAACTCATTTGGCTTGTGAGGGTTAGCTACCCGAATCCACTACACCCCCCCCCCCCCCCCCCAAAAACCCTAACCCACCCCTACGCCACCCAGCCCCACCCCTCCCACTCCTATGACCCACCCAGTCCTCCAGCTGCTCCAGGTCTAGGTGAGGCCGTTGTAAACAGGTTACAGTACAGTTACATTATACAGTAACACAGATTATATTTCCCGTTGGCCAACTATCAGCGCAGCCTACAGCCTAAAGACAAACTACGGCCAAATTCTACCAACAGAGTTTCCGGTCGTTCTCCTCAGCTCCGAGGAAAAGAATCACTCTGTTTAAATCACGATAAAAACATACAGAAACCGTCAAACAACATTTCAGGACTAACAGATATATGATACCTCAGATAAATCTCAGGTTTGTTTCTGGAGGTTGAAGACAGTTTGGTCCTCAGGTTTGGTGCTTCTGGTTTTGTGGTTGAACTCACGGTCTTAAAGCAACATTTCACTTCTGCAGGAAATCTTTTAAACTGGAACCAGGAAACAACATCAGCTTCTGTCCTGAGAGTCCAAACAGGCTTTTCTGATTCTGCACACAAGGCAACACGACTTCTGGAAAAGTCTGACATGAAAAAGATAATATGACATGACTGGGTCACTCTGTTGGCTGTCCATCTGTGACATCACTGTGACATCACTGTGACATCACCACCTGAGGTCCTGTAGTGTCCGTGTGTTGAAACTGATGTGTGATGCTTCAAGGTAGATCTGCTGTTAACTGGGATCCGGTCCACATTCAGTTTCCTCCGGGATGTCCTGCAGATCTGTAGGGTCACACAGAAGAGAGACGTCACAGAGATACGTCACACAGAAGAGAGACGTCACAGAGAGACGTCACACAGAAGAGAGATGTCACACAGCAGAGAGACGTCACACAGCAGAGATACGTCACACAGCCCAGTAGCCCAGTGCATGATGGGAGGTGAATGTACTGACCTCTGGGGCTGTCAGAGCGGGGGGAGATCCGGACCTTGTCTTCCTCTTCTTCCTCATTGCCTTCCTGGACACCATCTAATTGGTCCACTGGTTCCTGGCTAGCCAATGGGGCAAGGGGGCGGGGCTCCAGGTCTCTGCTGCCCCGCCTTCTGGTCATCTGCTGAGTAGACAGTTAGCTTAGCTGAGTTTAGCTTAGCTTAGCTTAGCTTATTTTAGCTGATCTGATCTGATCTGATCTGATCTTAGCTTAGCTTAGCTTAGCTTAGCTTAGCTTAGCTTAGCTTAGTTTAGCTTAGCTTATCAAGCCTAAACCCCTGGAGACCCATGTCAGCTCTCTCCTGGTTTCACTCTTACCTGTCTCTCTCAGTGTGTTTCTCACAACAAAGCTCCCTCCAAATCTACCCCAGTCAGGTTTGGTGTGCCTCAGGGTTCAGTCCTTGGACCATTACTTATTTCCATATACATGCTACCTTTCAGTGACATCATCCAGAGACATGGTATTAGTTTTCACTGTTATGCTGATGATACACAGCTGCACCTACCAATCAAACCTAGACACCTGTCTGTGTGGTATAAAAAAGTGGATGTCTGGCAACTTTTTGCTTTTAAACCCCGACAAAATGAGCAACTGATCGTTGGACCTGCCAAACACAGGCAATCTTTTGAGGGGTTGATCCTAACTTTTGATGGTTACACCAAACCACAGAGCTCCAGCCCCACGTCAAAAACATAACCAAGTCTTACCAAGGTGATGGAAAGTCTTGGCTCTTTATTCTCTTCTGTTAAAACTACCCTCCATCATCTAGGCATTTCTATGGGCCCGGCTTTGAGTCTTGACCAACATGTAAATTGTTTGGTTCGTTCCTGTTTCTACCAAACTCAGGTCCATTGTGTCCATAGCTGAGATGGAGATGATTATACATGCGTTTATTTCCTCCCGTCTTGATTACTGTAATTCTCTTTTCACATTTCTTAGCAACACGTCCCTAAACCGCTTACAAGTGGTCCAAAATGCTGCTGCCAAGCTTCTTACCAAGTCCTCCAAAAGGTCTCATGTAACACCAATCCTGATGTCTTTACACTGGCTTCCCATCAAATTCAGAATCCAGTTCAAGATTCTTGTAATCTGGTTCAGAGCCTTGCATGATCAGGCACCTGCTTACATGAAAGAGCTGCTGCAGCCTCATATTAGCAGTAGGACTTTGAGGTCCTCTGATCAGGGTTTGTTGGTTGTTCCTCGCTCCAGGCTGAAGACAAAGGGTGACTGTGCTTTTGAGGTTGTAGCTCCTAAACTCTGGAACTCTCTCCCACTGGACTTAAGATCTGTGGACACTGTGGACACTTTTCAAAAGCAGCTCAAGACCCATTTGTTTAGACTTGCTTTTGTTTAATTTTTCTTTATCCATTTTTGTGTTGTCTTATATTTTTAGCTGGATGTCTGCATTTAATGTCTGCTGCTCTGTTTATTATTTTGCTTTCTTATATAAAGAAAAGTTACTGCACATATCGCATGTAATCGTACATGCAGAAGCATATAAATACAAATATAAAAGCCTAAACACGTATATTGTAGGTTAAAAGAAGAACTTTAAAATTAGCTCTAGCCTGTATTGGTAACCTGTGCAAGGAGGCGAGTGTGGGTGTAATATGGTATAATATGGTATAATATGGTGTAATATGGTGTTATGTGGTGTAATATGGTGTAATGTGGTATAATATGGTGTAGTATGGTATAATATGGTGTAATATGGTGTAATATGGTATAATATGGTGTTATGTGGTGTAATATGGTGTAATATGGTGTTATATGGTGTAATATGGTGTAATGTTGTATAATATGGTGTAGTATGGTATAATATGGTGTAATATGGTGTTATATGGTGTAATATGGTCAAACTTCCTACTTTTAGTGAGTATTCTTGCTGCAGCATTTTGAACCAGCTGGAGACTTCTGATGGCTGAATTTAGCAAACCGGAGAATAGGGTGTTACAGGAGTCAAGTCTGGATGACAAATGCATGGATTAAGGTTTCAGCATCGGTCATAGATGATACAATGTTGTGTAAATGGAAAAATACTGACTTGGTTATGTTTTTGACGTGGGGCTGGAGCTCTGTGGTTTGGTGTAACCATCAAAAGTTAGGATCAACCCCTCAAAAGATTGCCTGTGTTTGGCAGGTCCAACGATCAGTTGCTCATTTTGTCAGGGTTTAAAAGCAAAAAGTTGCCAGACATCCACTTTTTTATACCACACAGACAGGTGTCTAGGTTTGATTGGTAGGTGCAGCTGTGTATCATCAGCATAACAGTGAAAACTAATACCATGTCTCTGGATGATGTCACTGAAAGGTAGCATGTATATGGAAATAAGTAATGGTCCAAGGACTGAACCCTGAGGCACACCAAACCTGACTGGGGTAGATTTGGAGGGAGCTTTGTTGTGAGAAACACACTGAGAGAGACAGGTAAGAGTGAAACCAGGAGAGAGCTGTGGTATCAAACATGTTGTGCTCATCTAAGACAGCTGTAAGCTGCTTAGCAACCACTTTTTCTAATACCATAGCTATAAAAGGTAATTTGGAAATAGGCCTGTAGTTCTGGGGCAGAGAAGGGTCCAAATTAGTCTTTTTGAGAAGTGGTTGAAGAGCGGCTTGTTTGAAATAGGCTGGGACAAGACCAGATGCCAACGAGTTATTGATTGGTTAGTATCTCTGTGTTTATTATGTGAAGTGTGTTGAGACCCCCATTGGTGATAATGCACTTTAAATAAATCTGACTTGACTTGACTTAACACACACACAGCTGACCTGTTCCCCCATGATGACATCACTGATCTCTCCGTTGCTCCGCCTCCGGCCCGGCTGCGCCTCCTGCTGCTCCTCCAGCCGGCTCTGCGCTCGCTCGCTCTCCCTCAGCCTGGACACCTCCTCCTGCAGCAGCTCCAGCTGTCTGTGGAGCGCCGCCGCGCCTCCTCCCGCATCCAACCCCGTGTCTCTGGACACTGAGCGACAGAGACGAGGAGGGGCGGAGCCTGGTATGGAGGGGGCGGGGCTGGGGGCGGTGCCTGTCCTGAGAGACAGCTCCAGGATGGAGTCCTGACGAATCACGGCAGCCTGGGGGCGGAGTCAGTGGGGAGGGGTGGAGCTTAATCAGTTTCTAACAGATGACAAATCCCTAACAGTGTTAATAATAATAATAAAGGCAGACAGAATCAGACCTGCAGAGCGTGCAGCTGGGTGCTCAGACTGACCAATCGCTGACACACTTCCTGAAACAAACACCAATAAACACCTGAAGACTCCGTACAGGACAAACTATTACAATCATATTCAGTAGATTCACTTATAATACTAATATTACTGTACAGTAATATTATTATTACTTACTAATGTTTATATTCTGTACAAAACAGATTCACTATGAATACAATATTAATACATTTTTTATGTTTGTCATTTGGTTTGCAACTAGAAGACTTCGTACCTGGTTCAGTGTTCGGTCCTGCAGCTGGTTACCGTTTCTGTCCTGAGAGAGAAAGGACAGAAAACTGTTGAATCAAGACTCAGTCAGAGCATGTTGTTTGATCTTGTTTTAACTCAAGGAAAGAAGGAACTTGATAAGAGTCACGATATATGAAGGTGAAGTATTTTGGGAAAACCACAGGTGTTGGAGAGGTTTGTGTGATCCTGGGAGTCTTGGCTCCTGGTAGGGAAACCCGAGGAAAACCGGCGTCAGGCGAGGGACCAGACCAATTCAAGAAGATCCCTATGATGGTACAACAAGACTTCAGAGAACCGCGGCTGGAACAGGGACACCGGGACTCGCTCCTGCGGTCAGGACTCCCAAACCTTCCACTCGTGAGTCCCGGTGGGTCGGAGTCGCCTCGATGCGACTGAGGAAAACTCTGACTGTTGTTTGTGTGAACGAGTTAGGAGTATGCAGCCTTCTTAGAGAAGGTGGGTGTGGTGCTGGAGAGGCTCCGCCCACCGACTCCACAGTCTGACTGGGAGACTTCAACGCTAACGAGATACCTGGAGGGGTTCGACCGGGAGGAACAGTCTGACCTGAACCCCAGCAGTGTGTTGTTGGACTTCATCATGGATCGTCCAGAACAAACAGCACGTTCAACACCAGGAGGTTCAGCTTGGGCCGACGTAGACTGGGGACACAGCAGGGTCTGGTCTCCTCAGCAGGGGTCAGAGGTCACTGATGAGGTTAGAAAGGTGCCTGAGGTGGAAGAGATTTGTCCTGAAATGCTGAAGGATCTGTTGTTGGAAAGCCGATGCCAAGCCGCTGGATGGGGGATTCTGGCTGATTGTCAAACCTCAAATTCAGGGGAACGATGAGGAACGTTGATTCTGTCCTGGTGCCAGAAGGGTTAGGGTTACAGATCCCTGAGGGATCATGGGAGTTTCCTGATCCTGTCTCCATGTGTTCAGTGGATTTGTTCCCTGAATGTCCTGTAGGAGGCGCTGTGGAGGCATGAGGAGCCGCTCAGTCCCTGTTCACTCAGCAGCTGGTTTGTGTTGTTGCTGCTTCAGACTCCAACAGAAACTATGAGATCATGGAAACAAGCAGCTGAGGTGACGATTCTCCTCATACTGACTGGGTGAGGAGTTAGAGAAACCTTCATGTCAACTACTGCTCCTCCACACTGTGAGGAGCAGAGGAGGTTCAGGCTCCTGGTGAGGCAGTTGAGGCTGGTGAGGAGGTTCAGGTTCCAAGTGAGGAGGTTCGGCCTCCAGGTGAGGAGGTTCAGGCTCCTGGTGAGGAGGTTCGGCCTCCAGGTGAGGAGGTTCGGCCTCCTGGTGAGGAGGTTCAGGCTCCTGGTGAGGAGGTTCGGCCTCCAGGTGAGGAGGTGGAGGGTTCCTGGTGAGGAGGTTCAGGCTCCTGGTGAGGAGGTTCGGCCTCCTGGTGAGGAGGTTCGGCCTCCAGGTGAGGAGGTGGAGGGTTCCTGGTGAGGAGGTTCAGGCTCCTGGTGAGGAGGTTCGGCCTCCTGGTGAGGAGGTTCGGCCTCCAGGTGAGGAGGTTCGGCCTCCTGGTGAGGAGGTTCGGCCTCCAGGTGAGGAGGTTCGGCCTCCTGGTGAGGAGGTTCGGCCTCCAGGTGAGGAGGTTCGGCCTCCTGGTGAGGAGGTTCGGCCTCCTGGTGAGGAGGTTCAGCCTCCAGGTGAGGAGGTTCGGCCTCCTGGTGAGGAGGTTCAGGCTCCTGGTGAGGAGGTTCGGCCTCCTGGTGAGGAGGTGGAGGGTTAGGTCTACTGGGCACGCTCCACAGAAGCTGCTGCCACCAAGACCTGAGCTAAGACCTTTCCAAATACTCTGGAGGTCAAAGGTCAAAGGTCATTTACCTTGGCTGATGAGCCGCCATTCACCTCACAGGATCCGTTAACAGAACAGAGTTCTCCATCTGAGAGGAGACAGACAGAGAGAGAGAGAGAGAGAGGGGAGAGAGAGAGAGACAATCTTATTG
>NW_027283479.1:5000-23836 GCF_046629955.1 Centroberyx affinis | reverse complement strand
ATCCTTTTCAAAAGCAGTTAGATAAAGTCCACACTGTTCAGCTGAAACAAGGCTGTTCTTGACTCTTTGGAGATACAAGATTTTCACCCTATGGAAGCCCATTGGGGACATACTGTACATTCCTACATTTTATTTACGTTTCTTTATTTAAGTTTCTTTGTTTCCTCCAGATATCAGATTATGTATGGCATCACCTGAAGATGACGTTTCCATCCTACTTAGATCTTCGTCAGGTCAAAATGTTTGAAAAATGGAAACCACGCCCATATTTATACATCATGCTCACCCACAGGCCGACAGGCTCTATGATGGCAGCTGTGGTTCACCATCCAAACTGCCCAGGGTGATAAACATCCAAAAATAATTAACAATTCAATAAAGTACATGGAAAACAGATACATAGAGAAAAAAACAGTAGTACAAAAGACATACTTCAAAAATATCAAACATACATGTGTATCTTATATATAAGCATAAACATAATATCAGATACAACATCCCATATATCAAAATCTACATCACCCACATTCAAAAATATTGGTTTAAGTTAGAGGAAAAGAAGAAATCTTAAATTCATGTAAGAAATTGGGTCTTAACACCCTTCTATAAAAAGTCAGCTAGATCAAATCACAATGAGGAAAAAATCACAATAAGGAAAAAACACAAAAAGGAAAGAGAAATTGTGTTCAAGAGATAATTATATAATTTCTCACTCCTGTTCCTCTGACATCGCTCCATAAAATTACCATATGTTTCCTGAAATGATTTCAAAAGCAAATGATGTCATTATGTCGGGAAAACATTTTTTTGTTATCCCAAGATCTTGAAGATAATCTCAGGAAAACAAATGTGTTTTCTCTGAATAACGACAAAAATAACTAAAATAATATCTCAAGAAAACAAAGAAAATGGACTCATTGTCACGGGAAAATGGTGTAAATAAAATGTCCTCAACGGGCTTCCGTATCCCCTGACAACAGTGATGTGTGTCTGTATCACTTTATTCACAGAGCCAGTGAAGGATCTGGTAGAACAAAAGGTAGAGAATGTCAGAATGTGATGATGGAGGGAGAGAGGAGGAGACACGACATGAAGAACTGAGACTCGTTTATCAGACTTAAAATGGCTGCAGTGACGTCTACAGGTCAGACAAGTTTAATTGCTTCTGTGTGTGTGTGTGTGTGTGTGTCTGTGTGTGTGTGTGTGTGTGTATGTCTGTGTGTGTGTGTGTGTGTGTGGTTGTGTGTGTGTGAGGGTGGAGAGAGAGCGGTCGGAGATGTCGGAGCCAGATAATATTGTTCTCTCTCTGTGTTTAAAACACCCTGGCGACACGCGTGCACACACACACACACACACACACACACACACACACACACACACACACACACACACACACACATAACTTTGTTAGACCGCTGAGAGAGGCATTGTGGGAAAGCACAAACCAGGAAGCAGGGAACTCTCAGACAAGCGGGTGGTGTGGAGGGGGAGCAGGAATGTTTGTAAGTGTTTGTGTGTGTGTGTGTGTGTGTGTGTGTGTGTGAGTGTGTGTGTGTGTGTGTGTGTGTGTGTGTGTGTGTGTGTGTGTGTGTGACCCCCTGGCGCTGGTTGGTCAACAATACTCCCACAGTCAAAACGCCACAAACTGAGGCGACTGAGTTATGATCAGTAACAGTTTTTGTGTTAAAAAATCTTTGGTGCTTCATGTTAAAAGCAGATCATTTATCTGAATGGTTCAGCATTCAGATAAACCATCGCCTGTGTTTCCAGTTTACTTGACACCAGAAACACCAGTAACACCAGAAACACCAGTAACACCAGTAACACCAGTAACACCAGAAACACCAGAAACACCAGAAACACCAGTAACACCAGTAACACCAGTAACACCAGAAACACCAGAAACACCAGAAACACCAGTAACACCAGTAACACCAGTAACACCAGAAACACCAGAAACACCAGAAACACCAGTAACACCAGTAACACCAGTAACACCAGAAACACCAGAAACACCAGAAACACCAGTAACACCAGTAACACCAGTAACACCAGAAACACCAGAAACACCAGAAACACCAGAAACACCAGTAACACCAGTAACACCAGAAACACCAGAAACACCAGTAACACCAGAAACACCAGAAACACCAGAAACACCAGAAACACCAGTAACACCAGTAACACCAGTAACACCAGAAACACCAGAAACACCAGAAACACCAGTAACACCAGTAACACCAGAAACACCAGAAACACCAGTAACACCAGAAACACCAGAAACACCAGTAACACCAGTAACACCAGAAACACCAGAAACACCAGAAACACCAGTAACACCAGAAACACCAGAGACACCAGAGACACCAGAGACACCAGAGACACCAGAGACACCAGTGACACCAGTGACACCAGAGACACCAGAGACACCAGAGACACCAGTAACACCAGAAACACCAGAAACACCAGAAACACCAGTAACACCAGTAACACCAGAAACACCAGAAACACCAGTAACACCAGAAACACCAGAAACACCAGAAACACCAGAAACACCAGAAACACCAGTAACACCAGAAACACCAGAAACACCAGTAACACCAGTAACACCAGAAACACCAGAAACACCAGAAACACCAGTAACACCAGTAACACCAGAAACACCAGAAACACCAGAAACACCAGAAACACCAGTAACACCAGAAACACCAGAAACACCAGTAACACCAGAAACACCAGAAACACCAGTAACACCAGTAACACCAGAAACACCAGTAACACCAGAAACACCAGAAACACCAGAAACACCAGAAACACCAGTAACACCAGTAACACCAGAAACACCAGAAACACCAGAAACACCAGTAACACCAGTAACACCAGTAACACCAGAGACACCAGTGACACCAGTGACACCAGTGACACCAGAGACACCAGAGACACCAGTGACACCAGAGACACCAGAGACACCAGAGACACCAGAGACACCAGTAACACCAGAAACACCAGAAACACCAGTAACACCAGTGACACCAGTGACACCAGTGACACCAGAGACACCAGAGACACCAGTGACACCAGAGACACCAGAGACACCAGAGACACCAGAGACACCAGAGACACCAGAAACACCAGTAACACCAGAAACACCAGAAACACCAGTAACACCAGTGACACCAGTGACACCAGAGACACCAGAGACACCAGTAACACCAGTAACCAGAGGTGTCAGTTCATCCACAGGATCTTAATAAATTGCCTCTTTCAGTATTTCTCTTTTTCCATCAGATGAACTTGAAGCTTTTAAGCGACACAAAGAGAGACTGGCAGAGAAACACTTCAAACACTTCAAACAGTCTCAGCTCTTCCCTCCGTCTCTTTCAAATTAACGGTGATAACGTACGGTGACCGGACGTCCCAGTTTCAAGCTGGGTGTCCCGAGTCCCGACAAATATCTGTAAAACACTAAAATGTCCCGGTTTTCAACATTCACTACCAAATTGTCCCGGTTTTCACCACAATTAAAATAATAATAATAGTATTAAACTTGTTTTCAGCGCTTACATAGACGTTCATCATGTTCTGTCCCGCTCATTATTACCTAACCCAATCAAAACACATAAACAATGCTCCACACGTCTGAACTCAACACTGATTTGTCTGTATGTGTCAGTCAGTCAGTGTGTTGTTGTCAGGCTGTTGCCTCTGACTCTGTGGCTGTGTGACAGAGTCTGTCAGTAAGCTAAGAGAGAGTCTTAGTGTTATTATACAGTTTTCAAATAAACTGTTTTGGTGGATTTCTGGAGACAAAACATCATTCCTGGTGTGCTGAGGCTCCATGGTGTTGAAGCTGCATCACCAGCTGAGCTGAGCGCTGAAATAATTCTCCCCCATCCTGATGAAACACCTGTGGCGTGTGTATAAGCACATACATGTGCGTGTGCATGAACATGTGGGACACTGAAGGTCCCGGTTTGGGGGTTTGGACATGTGCTCTAACCTGATCTACATGTGACCGGGTATCACTATTATTATTTTACCTATTATGTAATGGGAGTTAAGTAATTTATTTTTAATCATTCTGATACTGTTTGTTCATTAATATGTATGAATCTATATATATATATCACGTATATGATTATTTTTATAATATTTGCTATTTGTAGGTATGCATACATAATGTATTTATTTTTGTTTTGTCTTGTTTTTTTTTTTATCTTTTAAAATGTTGAAAACTCAATAAACATATTGTTGGAAAAAAAAAAAAAAAAAATGTGTCAGGTGGAGTGTGTGACAGTGGGTCTCCTCCCTCACCTCCTCCCTCACCTCCTCCCTCCACACCAAAGCTCCAGTCTCCTGCTCCAGCCTGCAGCCACACTGACCCTTCCCCCTTGTTCCTGACACAATACACAAATCATTTCTCGCTATTGATTTCAACAACAATAAGCTCATGGCACAGCTGGCATGAGACGACGCGCTCCATCGTATCGGCGAACAATTAAATACCGAGCTGAGAGCAGAGGGCCACGGCTCAGATCTGTACTTTCATCTTTTCATGAAGTCAGCTGATGAGGTGAATCCAGGTAAAAGACAGAATCCGTTATTGATCCACACTGATCACAAAGGAGACAGAGAAGGAGAAGCAGACGAGTTACAGGAGGAGTGTTGAGCTGTGAGACAGTTGAGATGTGGATTGTGTAAAAGAGGCTGCAGCTCAACATCAGGGATATAATATTTTGTTGTTTTAATATTTCATTCAGTGTAAAACTCCTTAATGAGCTACATTTTGGACTACAGCTGATATGCTTTATTTTCAACCAGAGCAACCATGCTGCTAGCAAACAATAAGTCAGCTAGCATGCTACAAACACACAAAAGCTAACAAGCCCACATATCAAAATGCTAAGAAATCAATTATGACATGCTATGACCAAACAGCTAAAACCATGCTACTAGCAAGCAATGAGTCAGCTAGCATACAAACAAACAAAAGATAACAGCTAACATAACATGCTAAGAAATCAATACAGGCTGCTAGCAAGCATGCTACTAACAAACAGCTAGAGCAACCTGCTACTAGCAAAGAGTCAGCTAGCATGCTACAAACACGCACATGCTAACTAGCCAAGATAACAAGCTAAGGAATCACTAGCAACGGGGTTTATGGGAAATGTAGTCCTAATGTGGAGAAACACTAGCACTAACAATACTGCTGGAGCGAGACAGAGGAGACCGATCATCTCATTAGACCGAGGAATATTCATTTTAACATGTAGCATCTTTTTCAACTGTGTATGGCAGTAATTCTCAACCTTTTTCATATCAAGGACCCATAGTTTAGTCCACATTAGAGCCACGGACCCCTTTTTGATAAGATTTTGTCTCTTGGACCCAAATCTGAGAATATTTTTACTGTTAGATTTGATTTTGTCCAGAATCCCATGACTATCTGTGTTGTAGGTAGAGAGAGAACAGAAACTATGATCAGATCAGTCATTCTTCTACATTCTCTAATTGTGTTCACTTCTGAAGTTTAACAATTCATCAGTTTGCTGGGGACCCCCTGGAACTCTCTCAAGGACCCCCTGGTGGTCCCCGGACCCCACGTTGAGAACCACTGGTGTAGGGAACTTATTTCCTAAACTCTCCATTAAAGCCAATATAATCAAATTCTTCCAGGCAGGCTCGGCCCTGACTATGCACTGGTCAGGTCAACACTGCTGCTTATACAACTAATATATAATATTATAAGTTACAGTACACTCAAAACAGTCAGATAATCAGATAAAACCAGAGTAGCAGCTCTACTTTGCCCTCTTTTACCATTAAAGTAATAAGTGATATATTATATAAATGATATATAACAATAACAGGCTACTTCTAGTTCAACATTTAGTTCAATTTAATTCAATTTAGCCTAAAAATAGGCCGATAAAAGATACTGCCACCACAAAAGGTCAGTGTAGCTAAGAGTCAGTGTGCCTCGAAAGATAAGGCAGGTAGTGCTGGACGGACACACACACACACACACACACACACACACACACACACACACACACACACACACACACACACACACACACACACACACAGGGAGTAGTAGTAGTGTTGCGTGCTTAGAAGGTCAGTGTCGGGACTCGGCTGGGCACAGCAACGCCCCGTTTCCTCCAAACACACACACACACACACACACACACACACACACACACACACACACACACACACACACACACACACACACCCTTTCCCAGCGCTTCCCACAGAACAAAGAAACAATGGAGGCAGGAAATGGCTGAACCCTGAGCTCTGGCCACACTGGAAATACACTGAGGGTCCAACTTCTGTTCTGGAGCCCCGCCAGCACATACACACACACACACACACACACACACACACACACACACACACACACACACACACACACACACACACACACACACACACAGGGTGGGCATATACACACAGAAGAACATACATTACAAGAACAGACACAAATGCGCAAATTTGGACGCACATTCTTACAAAGCAACACACCCAAGCGCGTGCACACACACACACACACACACACACACACACACACACACACACACACACATTTACTTTTACTGCTCTATCACTCTCTCTCAGCAGCGCAGTAGTTCCTGTAGCTAATCACAAAGCCACAGAGAAGGGAAGCTACATGACATTAGCTGTGGGATGCACACACACACACACACACACACGCACACACACACTCACACACACACACACACACACACACACTCACACACACACACACTCACACACACACACACACACACACACACACACACACACACACTTACAGTAGACTCAACACAACAAAGACCTGGAGCCCAAACTATAGTCATAGGCGAGAGGAGAGAGGAGATGTGAAGAAATGTACAGAATAGAATAGAATAGAATAGAACCCACTGAGCAAAAGATGTGATTTCAACTATCTATGCTTTAGCTCTCATATAGCCCAGGATCATTACGGCTATGTATAGACCTATTTTAGACCAAGCAGTAAATACATTATTACAATGAATAAACATCTGTAAATACCAAAAATATGCACCAGAGAAGTCCTGTAGACTAGCCTACAAGATAATTATCTGAGCACAAGAAGTAATTTCAACATTGCGTCTATGCGTAGCTCTCATATAGTCCAGGATAATATTGTCTATGTATAGACATCTAATAAACTTTCACTTTTCAACCTCATTTAAACTTAATTTAGCCTAGACGGCTATGGCCGTTAGACGTGTTTTAAACATCTAATCAACGTAAAATTGTTCAGTGGGGAGATGGAATTAAAACACGTTAATGTGGATCTGAAGAACAGAGCAAAGACTTGTAACTGATAGCTGTGATGCTCTGAACTGAAGACTGATCCAGACTGATCCATCACAGCAGGCTGAGCTGAGCTTCAGGACTTCAGCTGTTTCCATCCAGCTGCCAAGTCAATTTAACACAAACACAAAAAAGTCTTTCAAGACCTGTTGAGGTGACATTATGAATGTGAGAAGAACTATTTTTAACTATTTAACTATTTATTTTTCTCTTATTTTTATTTTATTTTGTTTTGTTGATATCGTGGATTGTACATTATGTGATGTTTGAATGTCTTGTCTTTTGTGTCCCAGGAAGAATAGTTGCTACTAATAACTAATGGGGATCCTAAATAAAACAAATAAAACAAATACAATTATTGATCACTATTGATCAGTATTGATCAGTATTGGACAAGTTGTTTTTTTGTTGTCAGCCATTGCTGGTCATATTTCATCCTTTCATCTGAGGACAAAAACAAAGAGATGAGGTTATCTCTAAACCTTACCTGTTTTATCTTCCTTTTTTCGTTTGTCATTTTACCAGACAAATTATGTACTTTTTCTGTTTTATGTAAAACATATTGAATTTGACTTGTGTATGAAATGTGCTTTATAAATAAAGTTTGCCTTGCCTTGGTGATATTCAACTGTTCCAACTATGGTCATACAAGCAGGATGGAGACTCCGTGTTAGAAACAACATGGATGATATTTTTGGAGGTTTCTGGAGATATTTTACAGACATTTTCAACTGTTGGACAATGAAATTCAAATATTTCTTGGGTCAATCTTTCACACCAATGTCATTATTTGTTTTTGAAATGCATTTCCATTGCTATTTATTACAAATTTTTGGCGATAAACAATTTCTCAGCTTTGTGGAGTGCAACACTGAGAAATGTTATTAAATTTTACTATTTTACGTTTCTGATTTCTAATTCAATACATCATAATTCCAAAAAAAAAAGATTTCCTGACTCCTTGGATGGAAACGCAGCTAGAGCCTGAGCACCGGACTCAAACCTGTGATCTCTGGAGAACGAGCCGCACCTCGGGCTGCTGAGCCTCGGCCTGAGTGGAGAGAAAGGTTTCACTGGACTCACTGGTGTGCAGGGTGAGGTTTTCTGTCTGCCGGTCCGTCTGCGATCGGATCTGCAGCTGGTAGGCGGTCCCAGGCTCCAGGTGGTCCAAGACGCAGGTGAAGATGCCTCCTACGTCCTTGTTCCCTCCGTCCTCGCCTCCTACATCCTTGTTCCCTCCGTCCTCGCCTCCTACCTCGTTCGTCCCCGAGTCGTTACCTCCCCTCTCCTCCTCGTTCTCCTTGCCACTCGTCTCCTCCTCTCCTCGGTCCTTGCCTCCTAGTCCCCCGCCTCCTACCTCGTTGGTCCCTAGCTCCTCGCCTCCTACCCCCTCGGCTCCTCCCTCCTCCCCCTCCTCCTCCCCCCCCCCTCCTCCTCTCCGACACGGCGTGCCCTCAGCTCCGGTGTCCGGAGAGGCGATGGAGAAGGAGCAGTCCCGCCCGGGCGTGGTGAGCGTCAGCCGGATGGAGTCCGGTCCGGAGTCCGGATCGGAGACGGAGACGCTGCAGGGCCGCTCAGCCGGAGCCGCACTGCTCCAGTACTGAGAGGAGAGAGAGGAGAGAGGTGATCAATAAGTTCACGTATCAATATAGATGTTATTTAGATACTGATGTCCAGGATTCAGTGCTCGAAAAGAGAAGAGATTGTTTTTCACTGATTATGTTTACATGCACACTATGATCCGATTAACGTCCTTATTCCAAATTCATTCATTCATTCAGCCTTTATTTAGATCTCAGATCACTGAGAGTATATCCTCATTTACAATGAGAGTACAGAGTAAATACACATAAAAAACAACCAACGAGAAAACAAATAAACAAACAACAACAGAACACAGCCAAACAGTTAAAACAGTTACATTCATGAGTGATGCAGTTTGCAATTATGATTTTAAATTGACCCAAATGTACAATTGTGTCCAGTTTCAATGCAAAGTGTTCCAGCTGTGTGCAGCACAGTGTTTGTAGGCGGGACTTCAAGCATTAGCCAATCATGAACGAGTTGAATAGTGACTATTGAATAGTGACTTACTGTTAGAGATGCCCACCCAAGCTTTTCATACAAGAAGTAATGATGTGTTGAATAACTGTCACCAGTAATAAATAAAATAAGAAATAAGATAGTAGCCCGATTAAGCTGTTTACATGAGCTGTGTACAGAACCATTCCATTCATATTCCCATTTACATGCAACAGAGCAAAGTGATGATCATAATGTTAAATGATAGGTGTGAGTTTCCCTGTTTCCCTGCTGTTTTACAAACATCTTGAAGAAGACCTCTTTGATCTAAATGATGGAATTGGATTGAGTGAGCGGCCATCTTTCCCTTTTTCCTTCAGTACATTTACACCCAGCACCTCTTTTGTTGGTGTGCGTTTTTTTGACTTTTTGTCATTTTGTTTTACGAACCACAGTCATATTTTCTCTGTAAACAAGTTCAACAACTTTACTGCTCACTGGAAGCTGTGAGTCGTCCCGCCGCCATCATGTGTCGCAAAATGTCGCAATTAAGTCACAGTGAGATTAAGGTGTTTCTTTCTTTGCCTGATCTCAGACAGAACTGTCAACTGGTTCCACTCCATCTCCATCTTCAGTCTTCATTGCCTCCACTCTAACAGATTTCCGTGGGGGAGGGGGATTCGATTTTCCCTAACCGATCACTAGAGACCGACGTATCCGCCTGAATCTAACGTCATTTTAAGTCGACGCTGATGCGTAGCCATGGCAACACCAGAGACGGTTCAGAAAGTATAGAGCATCTTTGACGACACGGAGCCAAGTAAAAACAAAGTATGACGACTTTTAATGGATTCAGAACAGCCTGGATAGCAGCGTCCATCTTGTCTATAGCGTCTCCATTGTTGTTATTACTCCTCCTTGGTTCCGGCGCACAGCTTGCTGATTGGCTAATCGTCAGTCCCCCCCGGCGCTCATCGGACCGATCATTTTTCAACCGAGAAACCGCTGTTTCATGTCACGATGCCCAGACCAGAATCAGTCAACTAGGTGGAGTGGGTGGAGTCAAAGGTCTGGACCCAGACAAGGTGTTTACACGTCTGAACCGCCCTTAAAGAGGAACTCAACACCAAACCCAAATCTGTGGAGAAGCCTGACACCTAGTGGTGAAAAGTAGGGAACTGAACTGGCCTTGTGCTCTTTAAATAGCTTCACTAACATTGCAATACTCCACGTTCTAATTGGAACATGCTTATTCTGATTAAGACAAAAGCGCATTTCATAGTTGAATGTAAAGTGTAAAGTAATGTAAAGTGCGAATTTAAATAACATGGTGGTGCTTATATTTATGTTTTTATACACGTTGACGTGCGTGTAGCATGGCGTTGAAAGCAGGTACACGGGATGGCAGTGTTTTAAAAAAATCATATGACACCAAAACGAAACATAGAAGAAGAGAGGAACAGGAAGCAGATTTGACAACAACCACCGGTAAAAACAAACATGGACGCCACTACAGCAACGCAGCTGGAGGAACGGGACGAGTTGGAGCAGCTGGAGCTTGAAGAGTCGGATGGTGTCATGATCGCCCCTATGATCGACCAATCAGAGCTCTCGACTCGACGTATAGACTCAACGCAAAGTTGAGATGTTTGGAAGAATAAGAATAACGTCAGTTTACATGCAGAGATGCTATATTCGCTTAATCAGATGAACTCAATAGACTCACAAAATTGGTTTGGGCTGGGAAACAATTTCTCATTCTACATTAGATTTAGAAACTACATTTAAAAGTAGATCAAAAATTTAACAATTAGCCAGAAATTAGCCAAAATTGGAAAGAAAACAATTATTAAACGAATCAATTATGAAATCAAACACAGTATGAAGGTTAATCTCCTAAATGAATCAGGAGTGTGTTAATGGGTCCGGTGGGTTTGGTGTCATGGGACACTTTGGCTCAATAGAGAAATCAGAGGTACGACAAAATGATTCATTACAGACTCATGAGGTCAGATTCACACTCGATCAGTTCTCTTTTACGGAAGCCCATTGAGGACATAAATTCATACATTTTATTTACACCGTATTTATAAGATATTGAGTTATTTATGTCATAATCTCGAGATAACAAAGTAATGTTCATAGAGTAATTATCGTTATCGGGAGAAAACCAAACTTTGTTTTGAATAATCTGCTTTCCTTTAGGATGTTAGTTCCAATCAGAAAATTAACTAGAAAACAATTTTTGTTATCCCAAGATGAGAAAATTATAACTGATAACTGATTATTTTCTCATTAGATAATGACATAAATATCTCAATATCTCAAGAAAACAAAGAAAATGAACTCGTAAATAAAACGTATGACTGTATGTCCTCAATGAGCTTCCATAGTCTTTGGTCAGCATTGTTTCAACTGACTTTCACAGGAAAGACCAGCCACCAGATACTGAGGATGTTTGAGTCCATGAAAGTCTGTTTGATCTGCCAGCCAACAGCCTCAGCATCCTTCCTTTAGACCACACAGTGACTGATGGCGTGTAAAACTGATATAAAACTGCCAGCCTGACCAGACCAGACTCCAGAAACCACCAGGAGCCTCTGGACACTCAGCTGTTTGATGAATGTGGTTTTGTCTCTCGAGGGTTTGGTGCAAAAGGGGCTTAAGTGACATTTTGTCTGAAGATTTGTGTTATATATCATTGGAAAGCTCTTGTTGAGCTCTATCTGATGGGTAAAAGCACATTTGGAATCATAAACAAAATAAACTAAAGGGGAAACTTGTGTGTCCAAGTGTCCAAGACTCAAACCCTTGGGTGATTAAATTTGGTGCAAAAAGGGCACAACTGCACTGAATAGCTTCTTTTTATTCTATAAAAGTATAAATGATTCTGATATGTTTTTAATAAAAATGCAATCATTTAAAGTTTTGTTGTTGCTCTCAGCCAAAGGGACAGATAAGTGTTAATTAAATCATTGGAAAGCTCTTGTTGAGCTAAATCTGATGGTAAAAAAAACACATTTGCAAAAAATAACAAAAAATAAAGGGGAAAATCCAAAAGACTCAAATGTCCAAAACCCTATATTAAATTTGGTGCAAAAAGAGTGTAACTGCACTGAATTTCTGAATCTTAGGCTGCGACTACTATCTTCTATAAAGGGAGAGATGGAGATTTGGCCTTTTTGTAGAGCTGTCCGAATGTTTTTTATTAAAATTCTGACAACTGTATAGTCCAGTTAAATATACCTACGATACTCTCTGTAACAGTATAAACGGTCCCTATGTTATGCTTTGAATAAAGATGAAATCACTCAAAGTTTTGTTGTTGCTCTGCCGTAAAATTAGGAAAATGTCACTCAGGAAGGATCTAGTATTTAAAAGTAGGAAAGTGGACCATTCTGTCAACCTACCATTCTGTTACATACTAGTGTAAATGCTGTACTTTTTCACCATCAATATTTTTGCTGTATTGATGGTTAAAAGAGCACATTTGTAATAATAAAAAAGGAGAAAATCCAAAAGACTCAAATGTCCAAAATCCTAGATTAAATTTGGCTAATTTGTGTAAAACTGCACTTAAATAGCTTCTTATAGAATATCAGTTTTCTGAATCTTACTCTCTGTAAAAGTATAAATGGCTCTGATGTTGTGTTACGAATAAAAAAGTTGAAAGTTTTGTTTTGAAAATGTTCCATTTTGTCAACCAAGGACTTGAGTTACATGCTAGTATAACCGCTCCACTTTTTCACCATCAGTAATTGGTAAATTCTGCAAGTGGTGGATTTCTGATTTCCAAATGCATCTCCTTAGTATTCCCATTATTCCCCTGTCTTGTACTGGGTGAAGACACGGGAGAGGAAGCCACGACTCACCAGAAACAGGCCTGAGATCAGCCACAGGGGCAAATAAGTCTGAACTTTACATTTGGGCATGGTGTTCCTCCTTCAGCAGCAGATCCTCCAGCAGATCAGCCTCCACCATACTCCTGAAGGAAAATATCCCTCTGTCTCTGGGTTTCCTCAAGCGGAAGCGTTGGGAATCCTTTGGAAAACTGTTAGGGGAGAAGAAAAATGTCGAAACAAAAATCTCTTTTGTGTCGAGGTGGAGCTGAAAAAGTCGAGTAAAAGTAGAGTAAAATGGCGGAAAGCAGAACGGATCCTTCAGAGAAAACAGAGTTAGTCCAAAAGTTGTCAGTTCTCAGCTTAGTTTCTTCGGTCCATCGTTCGCTCTCTGCCTTCTCTCCAGATCTCACACATCCAGGCAGTCAAGCCTTTCTTTTCTGGACTCTCTCTCTTTCTCTCTCATGAACTGTATGTCTCTCTTCCTGCCTGTCTGTCTCTCTCTCTCTGCCTGTCTCCCTCTCTGTCAGACTCTATAGTGGAGAGGTTGGGAGTCACTAACGGACATCCTGAATCCATCCAGCAGCTCGGCGAGTCGCTCTGAAAGCTCGACACGTCGCCGGCTGCAGGCTATAAATAATCCCACCTGACTGAACAGCACAGGATTAAATATAGCAGCGTGTGTTTGATCGAATCCCACTGAGACGGGTCCGTGTGAGGAGGAGGATGATGAGGATGAAAAGTTGAGGATGCAGAGTTCTCTCTTCCTCTGCCATCTTACTTTTTTTCTGACACGTTCTTCTTCTCTTTGTGGTTTTTCTGTCATTTCTTCAGTGCTTGGTGTGGATTTGGTTTCGGCTCCATGTTCATCCCTCCTTCAGTTTCATTTGTGGCTTTAGTGCAGCAAATGTTGGTACTTGGATAGTTGGACATTTAATGAGACTAAAGAGTTTAAAGTTAAAAGTTAGGACGTTCTAGAAGGAATTTGGACTTTATTCTAATAGGCTACTGCAGGTTTTCAAGTCTTACATCCATAGTTTTTTTTTTATTGCGTGTTTCTAAAAATTCCTAACAACTAAGTTGATATGGCAATAAAGTATTGAATCTTGAATCTTGAAATGATGCTTTTATTTTGAAGTACTATTTGAAATCCCTATTTACACTTCATGGTTTTGGTCCCAGTTTTTGATCTAGTGCCGAGCTAAAAATGTGGTTATATGGACACTTTATGATAACAGAGACATTAATGTTAAATGTTAAAGGACTTTTAAATCCCTATTTACACGTCATGGTTTTGGTCCCAGTTCTGGATCTAGTGCAGTGTTAAAAATGTTTTGAAAATTGACTTTTTCGAAGTCACTACTTTTAAAGTAGCTGTTGTAGTTTTATTTGAAATATTTTTATTTTAAATTCCTGTTTATACTTCATGGTTTTTGGTCCCAGCTCTGGATCTGGTTCATTGCTAAAAATTTGATTTGGAAACTTTATGAAAACGAATTAATGTTCATTTTTGGGACTGTTTGAGTTGAGTTTTGAGTTTTGGAGGGAATTTTGGTGAAACTGTTCTTTTAATTTCTTATTTTCTCTAGCATTATTTGTAATTTTGTTGCCATGGTGACTCACTAGGACACTCTCTCCCTTTCTCTAGCAGTTAAAGGCCATGCTAGTTTCATTCTAGTTGGTCAGTTCTACTTTTAGTCGTACACACCTCTTTCCTTCCTTCCTGTTCCCCTCCTCCCTCTCTCTCTCTCTCTCTCTCTCTCCCTCTCTCTCTCTCTCTCTCTCTCGCCTATTAAAACATCAAAAGGTCCCATTATATGTAGTGAAAGTTTCTCTGAACAATAAGTGACTGATGAATCATAAACAGTGAGTTCATTTCTCCATGATGCATCACTTCTGGAACTGGGATTGTGTCACCCAGCTAAACAAACAGTCAGTCAGTCACTTAATCAGTCAATTAGAGTAAACTGGTCATACAGTCAGCCAGTCAGTCAGTCAGTCAGTCAGACAGACAGCCAGTCAGTAAACCAGTCAGCCAGTCAGTCAGTCAGTAAACCAGTCAGAGCAGCAGTGTTCTTCATATCTTTATGTACAGATTACAGTAACAATATATAGATACAGTAGATAAATAGGTTACAGCACTACTTAGTGGCTATTGATCTGGACGCTCAACTCTTACCACAACATTCAAGTTGATTAGTAATACATTAAAAAACCACGTACCGTATACTAATTAGCATCAGTAGTACTCCGGCTGAGCTAGCCGTAATGCCCACACAGTGAGAGCTTAAAGAGAAACTCAACATGTTGAACTTTAATCTGCTGTTGTTCTTCACAAGATATTTATAACTTTACAGGGAAATCTTAAGCGACACTAAAAAGAGCTTCATATTGTTAGCATGCCATATTGAAACTGTAACTACTGATTGGGTTTTCTTACTGAAACCAATAGAGAGCTTCCAGGTGATGTCACCCCCCTCTGGCAGCCATCTTGGAGGTCCTCAGCTCTGTGAACAGCTGACTGTGTTTCTGTCGTCTCGACAGAATTGAACAGACAGTTAATTTCTGTCTGTTTCTGACTGAACTGATCATTTCATCACTGATCCATCTGACTGATTTAGTGTTTAGATAATGCTAAACACCAGATGGTTAACATCTGTTCAGCTAACCATCACTGTCTTGTTAACACATCTGATTAGCACACTAGCTAACGTAGCTAGCAGCAGCTAGCGTTAGCATGTTCACATTAACATCAGTGTGTTTGCTGGCTAGTTAGCTAGCTAACAGTTTGTTCAGGTTAACTGAGCTGACTCTTCTCAAACTACAACTCTTCATGTTTTGGAGTAGAGACTAGGGCTAAAGACAAGACAGTTTACTGTGTCACAGTAACCTACATTTGGAAACAAATCCACCTTATCACACTATTCACTTTTACAGAGAACGTTACTGAATGGATCTACAGCCACACCACAACAAGCTGACTCAGCTATTTAGATATTTTTGTACACAGCCAATTCTTATGATAGCTTGCAGCTATCAAACTCATTGATTTTCATTATATTTTAGGCATTTATCAGACTCTCATCCACAGTGACAACAGTACATCTAATAAGGAATGCTAACAACAATTTTCAATTAAAGTGCTAATACAGTGAGAGTTTCTCCACATTTTGACAAGTAACTGTGACAAGTGACTAAAATTCATAAATGTCAACTATTCCCTTTAAGCTCTGTCAACAGTCAACAATATTAAAGCACAGGACACGTACCACCACCACAATACTACGTCAGAGGCAGTGTGTGTTGTGCCCGCTGCTATAGTGGGCATCGAGGCTGGGGTCAATTCACTTTCACTTCGATCAATTCAACATGGAAATAGAGAGAGTGCGTTACATTTGCTGTTGATAGAGCATTCATCCTCAATTATTTCTTAAAATAGGTTGTGACAAACTTTTTCGGTGCTTGAATTTTGAATCCAATCCGCTTCCTTCAATTCAGGAAGCCTGAAGGAAGCTTGAATTGACTGAATGGAAAGTGTATTGAGTCTGGTCCCAGGAGGCATGTTAGACATGTAGACAAAGAGATCTAGGTCCAAAGTCGTATTTTTTCCCCCTCATTTGTTTCAGAAATACTTAGAACAAAGAGGAATAAATAAAAAATAATTTGGTACATAGAAAAAGAAGTGTCTTCAAAGTTTCTCTCGCTCGTTGTCATTTGACGCTCCTGTTTCTGTTCGTCGGGTCCCAACGTTTCAGTTTTAGCAGCAAGATATTTGTTTGTGGTCCGTGGATTCATGTTACTGCCCACATCAGGTTTAATAGCACTTACACATGTACACTGTTTCCCTAAACACAGAGAGCAGAACAGATGTTTGCATGTTCATCACTACCATCCTGCCCAATCCTCAGATCTCCAAAACCAATCAAAACCTCAGGAACTGACAAAAACCAACAAACCACTTCTGATAATATTCTCTTTCCTTCGTGTTTTATCTCTGATGCCCTGGCACTCAGAAGGTTTGGATGTGTGAACTTTTCTTGACTTTACAATGCAGTATCAATGACTTGGCTTCGTCCCAAGGTAATTAAATATTTTCTATAGCTGTGAGACAGAGCCAAGTGTCCATGACTGTAAAACAAACTGGTTGTATTTTAGAAGAGATTTCTGCATGATGTGGACTATATGAGGATGAGCTTTTCCTTATAGAAACCTCAAGCTTATTGCTGGGCTGTATCATCATCATTTCATAGGGATAATTCATGTCGATAAATAGCTCCAGCTGGAATGAAATAGTAGATAGTATCGTGTGGACAAGCAGAAACAGACCTCACTTTGTACTGTTTTCCAAGATTGTTCCACTGTTAAGGGTAATTGCATTGAAAAACCAAAACCTGTGGCCACACAACTGCCAAAGATCAAAGTTTGTCAAAAAAAAACAAACTTGTCTGGGACTATTTCAAGCACCAAGTCATTCGTTTCTTAGCTTCCTAGAACTACATTTCCAATAACAGCAGTCAAAATTGCTCACAAATGGGAATTTAATATATTGCCTGGCAGCATAAGATGATTGTACGTTTGATTAGAAAGAATTGGAACTCCTGGGTCCTGAACTCTCTCTAGATCGGTGGCTTTGGTTCCCTGCTGCGAAGAAAAAGTGATTTTCCCAATTTCCATCCCCTGTTAGAATTACTCTGCAAGAGGGCTTCCTGGTGGCTCAGTGGTCTAAGGTGCGTACCATGTCAACGCAACGTCCTGGACCTGGACAAATCCGACCCAGGACCTTTGTTGCATGTTATTCCCGTTTTTCCTGTCTCTCTCATACTTTCAACTATGTAATTAAGGTGCAAAATGCCCCAAAAACAGAATTATTATGCAAGCAAACCTAACCGTAGTCTGACAGTAGATTTTTGGTATATCTGGAGAGTTTTCCAAGATGTTTTCCAAGTGTTCTGGAAAGTGTTTGAGAAGAGTCACGACAGACAAGAGCGTACAAGAGCCGAATTGTTCTACAGGCGCCATGTTGCTTCCTTCTCACCAGAACCATAGAAAGAACTGTTAACTAAATACCTTTATCCAATATGTGTCACTACACTCAACAGCCAACATGGCTGCCAGTGAATTCACCAAACTCAGTTGATCTGTGGCTCTGGAATGGACTGTTGTATGAAAACCTCCTTTACTCCCTCTTGGTGATTTTCATGTTTTCACTTCAAGTTAAGGATCATACTTCTATGGGTTGAGAAAATTCTCCTAATGAATCCCTTTCAAAACACCATCGGATTAACTCAAAAAATACCTGGAGGTCAAACTAAAAACAAAACCGTTTTTCTTAGTTCCTGAAAAGTTGACATTTTGGAGATGAAGGTTTTCCCGGACAGCGATGTCATGTGAGCTCTCATGCAAGTCGACCAATGGCTGACAGCTACTGAACACATCAAAGCATGTAAAAACAGTATAAAAATAAAGTTATTATTACTTCGATTGACTAGATAACTTGTGACAACATTTAAACAACAGTACGTCAATGAGAAGACTGCACCATTGTAACCTCAAATCATTTCACATTTTTGGTATAAAGCAACATATTACAACAGGGGAATTGTCGATGCAAAACAACAGAAG
>NW_027283478.1:25000-33354 GCF_046629955.1 Centroberyx affinis | reverse complement strand
GGTGGCTTGGTGGGATCGGGTCCCTTCGGTGATGCAGCAGGAGAGGAGAGAGGGAAGAGAGAGGAGGAGGAGAGGGAGCAGGAGAGGAGAGAGGGAGGAGAGAGGAGGAGGAGAGGGAGCAGGAGAGGAGAGAGGAGGAAGAGAGGGAGCAGGAGAGGAGAGAGGGAGGAGAGAGGAGGAAGAGAGGGAGCAGGAGAGGAGAGACCAGCGTTTCCCTGAGAAACTTTCACAAAATTTGAATTTCCTTTGGAGCAAACTGTAGAATCACTTTGGACTCTGGGAACTTGTGATGGGCGTTTGTCTTTATTTTTTTTTATTTTACAGACTACATGATTTATCTGAAAAATGATCAATAATGAAAATAATCATTAGTTGCCGCCCTAGTAATAATAGTAATAGTAATAATAGATAAATAAACAGTTAAACTGTCTGATGGATTTGGGGGATTTACAAGCTACCAGTGTTGGGACGATATATCAAACTTCAATAAATCTCAATGCAAAACATGTCTGTCTGTCTGTTGTGTCAGGAACATGAATGGTGATATCAGCTCCATGTTATTCTGCTGTCAGGAACATGAATGGTGATATCAGCTCCATGTTATTCTGCTGTCAGGAACATGAATGGTGATATCAGCTCCATGTTATTCTGCTGTCAGGAACATGAATGGTGACATCAGCTCCATGTTATTCTGCTGTCAGGAACATGAATGGTGATATCAGCTCCATGTTATTCTGCTGTCAGGAACATGAATGGTGATATCAGCTCCATGTTATTCTGCTGTCAGGAACATGAATGGTGATATCAGTTCCATGTTATTCTGCTGTCAGGAACATGAATGGTGATATCAGCTCCATGTTATTCTGCTGTAGTAATCACTAATGAGACTCTTGACCATCACAGTCTCACAAGCTCTCCATCCAAATTATATTATTGTCACTTTGTAACGACATTTTTAAATTGTTGTTTACATTCTAGCAGCCAATGGCATCGCTGGAAAGATTTGAGTCTCAGAAATAAACAGAATTCTGCACAGTCAGACTTTGTTGTCACTGAACTTTTACTGATCACATGGTATCCTGGTTGTATTGATCCTGAACCTCAGATCAGGTATCCAATCCTATCAAGCCTTCCAACTTTTGCTTGTAACAAGCTCAGACTGACTGACTGACTGTCTGACTGACTGACTGACTGGAATGTCTCTCATGACGCCCTCGGTGGCACCGTGGGAAAAACAAATGTTAGTTTCCTGCTCTGAGAGTCGATGGTGATTCTACTGATAGCAAAGTATTTAGACTTCAACTATATTTGGACAGGATTAGTTGTTAACACAGGACAGGACTGTAAAGTTAATGGATAAGAGATCTGTCATCAGTGTCCAACATCACAGAGATGGGAGAGTCTTCTTTACAGAAAATTACAGAAAAACATATGGGTTCACTCACAATGTGCATCTAAAAGTGGGAGTATTTGTTGTATTTGTTGTGTTCTTTCATCTTTCTATCTCATTTGATTTGAACTGCACTAGTTTACTTTTTAAGTCTTTTATCTTTTGTATCTCTTGTCTGTACTTTTGCACTTTTTAAATTGTAAATCTTTTACCTTTACTGTATTTTTATCACTCTGTAAAGCACTTTGAATTGCCCCAGTGTATGAAATGTGCTATACAAATAAAGCTGCCTTGCCTTGCCTTGCCTTCTTGCATCACACAGCTTCCACAGAACATCAACATGCTCCAACAACAACAGCCAAAAAAACTGAAACAGGACCGACAACAACCTGAGGGAGGTTTTACTGGGAATTTCACAGGAGGGAAAGGAGGCGGGACTTACTGACATGACAGATTCTGACAGGACTCAAGAGTGAAGTATCCTTTATTCCATGTTACTGTAACTGAGTCACTTTTTGTCAGTATTTGACTTTCCCCTCAGTCCATCTCTCCTGCAGTTTTGTCCTTCAGTCCATTTTAAATCCATCCATCACAGAACAGATTGTGTGTCTCTCCATCAGCAACAGAAACCGGATCAACGTAAACTGACAAACTGTGGATCCATTCACAGTGAGAAGAGGAATCTGACTTTACTTTGTTTCTGCACTTTATTTCCTCATTTCTAATGTTTCCAGTGAAAAGAATCCAGTGTGAACTCTGTCCTCTCTCCTGTTAGAATCACATGGAAAAGATCACAGCTGACAACGTTCTCTGTTCTAAAGAGGAACTCAGGAACTTTTACTCTGAGGACATTTTAAATCACACACTTTTCACTTTTACTGAAGGAGATTTTTACATCAGCACTTTTACTTCTACTGCAGTAAAATATCAGCAGACTAACAGTACTTCTACTGCAGTATAATATTTTAGCATATTTCCACCTGTGGCTGCAGTGATGACTTCATAAAACTAACCCGATCTGAACAGGGTTCTAGAGGGGAAGGAGAACGTGTCGGATGTCGTTACCTTCCACAGTGATCCAGGCTGGTTCTGAGGAGAACGTCAGGCCGTGGAACTCCACCTCGCACCAGTACTGACCCGCATCCTGCTGCTGGACCGACTTCACACTGCAACCAGAAACACAGCGTTAGAACACAAAACCCAAACTGGAACCAGAGGGCAGTCCAGAAACAAGACTGGAACCAGGAACACAGGGTTAGAACTGATCTACAACCAGAACCAAAGGCTCAGAAGTCAAACTATAAACAGAACCACAGGGTAAGAACCACAACTGGAACCAGAACACAGCATTAGAACTCATACTGGAACCAGAACACAGTCAAGAAACGACACTGGAGGATCCACCTCACACCTCACTGTGGAGCAGCGACCTCACGCTCCACTTAAAACTTGAAAAAGATTAAAGACACACTCAGAGTCCAGAGACTTTACTCCACCTGGAGCCCAGTGATGTCATTTCTTATCTCACACTACACTCCTCCCTGATAACATGAGTGTTGGTGTTGAATGACGACATGTTAGAGGAGTGACCAAGTCAACTTTGCTTGAGTCTCAAGTCAAGTCCAAAGTCCAAATGTAGATTACCAAGTCAAGTCCAAGTCAGGTCCATGTCATTAATGTCAAGTCTCAAGTCTAAATGTAGAACAGCAAGTCAAGTCAGAACAAATCAAGAGTCCAGTATCAATTTAATATCTTAAAGAAAACAAAATATCTGGGACTTTTCATTGCAATATGGTTTTAATAGGATAAAAACTTGGTAAGAGCATCATGAGTTTGATTTCTACAATCAGTTTCAACTTCAATAAATTCAATCATTCCATACAAATTCAGAAAACGGAATTTAAATTCAAATCTCATCACTTTCAATCTCAGTCAGTGTCTCAGAGTCAGTGGACCCGGAACACAGTCCAGAACCCTCACAGTCCAGAACCCTCACAGTCCAGAGCCCTCACAGTCCAGAACCCACAGTACAACCAGGCTGAAGGCCGAGGAACCCACAGTGAAATCAAGTTTGTTTATTTCTACAGTCCTTCATCACAGCCTGTCTCAGAGGATTTTACAGAGAAAGAGCCTAACTAGATCTAACTGATCAGAAATCAGTTGTGAACAAAATGATATAAGACAAACAGCGAAGAGCACAAGAGAGACAAGAGAGAAGACCAACAAACAGCCACCTGTTCTACAGCCGAACCTTCAGGCTCCAGCAGCCTGAGAGCCTCGCTGCACACAAGGAAAAACTCCCAGGAAAAACCTTGGTAGGAGAAAAAACTGTTAGAAACCCCCCCCACAGAGGGATCCCCACCCAGGGCGGCTGAGCGGAGAATAGGTGCAAAACAGAGACAGGATCATGGGCAGTAACAATGACAAGAGAAAACAGAAAATAAGACAGAGAGGACAGAGAGACAGCATACGGCGGACAGGAGGGCCGAGGTCAGCGCTAAGCTCTGATCCAGGTCAGAAACTAAAGTGACAGGGAAAGACATTAGGGAACTAGGAGCTGAGGCAGGACGCATGTTTGCGTCCAGACAGCAGCTTTACATTACTAACAGTCTTTCTGACACATTCCTGCAGCTTACTGGACAACAAACAGAAACACTGTTGAGTCCTGAAGTGACGGAACTGAGGATTATAACTGACGGACGATCACATGCTGAACCGCAGCATGGACAAAGCATGCTACTGAAATGGCCATGTGTTATTGGCTGATCTCTGGTGCCAGGTGATGATGTCACCCCTGGGCCCCATTCAAACCTTGCATGTTTGATCCAGTTTGGGGTGATTCTGCATTTTCATTGGCTGCGTACAAACGCCTGTCACACGGATCCACAGTCGGCTCTGAGAATTCTTCAGCAGGCACAGAATCTCCTGCTCAGCCAATAAGAACCAGCAACAAACACTTTCCAACAGGACGTTCAACGCACTACCGTTTCCTTTTAAACCTCTTGTTTGCTAGGTTTTGGGGCGATTGAACGTGCTCCTGCTGTACTCTATAGGTGACATCATCACCCGGCACCACAGATCAGCCAACAGCAGATGGCAGTTTCAGTAGAGCGCACAACCATCAAAACACACAGAGAGCCAGATGCTGTGATGAAGACTCAGTAGCTGGTTTGTGCTCTTTGATAAACCTCCTGTCTTCTGTCCTTCACTGCAACCTGTACCGTGTATCCTGTACCGTGTAACCTGTACCGTGTACCCTGAACCTGTACCCTTTACCCTGTAACCTGTACCTTATACCCTGTACCCCTGTAACCTGTACCCTTTACCCTGTACCCCTGTAACCTGTACCCTTTACCCTGTAACCTGTACCTTATACCCTTTACCCTGTACCCCTGTAACCTGTAACCTTTACCCTGTAACCTGTACCTTATACCCTGTACCCCTGTAACCTGTACCCTTTACCCTGTAACCTGTACCTTATACCCTGTACCCCTGTAACCTGTACCCTTTACCCTGTAACCTGTACCTTATACCCTTTACCCTGTACCCCTGTAACCTGTACCCTTTACCCTGTAACCTGTACCTTATACCCTGTACCCCTGTAACCTGTAGCCTTTACCCTGTAACCTGTACCTTATACCCTTTACCCTGTACCCCTGTAACCTGTAACCTTTACCCTGTAACCTGTACCTTATACCCTGTACCCCTGTAACCTGTACCCTTTACCCTGTAACCTGTACCTTATACCCTGTACCCCTGTAACCTGTACCCTTTACCCTGTAACCTGTACCTTATACCCTTTACCCTGTACCCCTGTAACCTGTACCCTTTACCCTGTAACCTGTACCTTATACCCTGTACCCCTGTAACCTGTACCCTTTACCCTGTAACCTGTACCTTATACCCTTTACCCGGTACCCCTGTAACCTGTACCCTTTACCCTGTAACCTGTACCTTATACCCTGTACCCCTGTAACCTGTACCCTTTACCCTGTAACCTGTACCTTATACCCTGTACCCCTGTAACCTGTACCCTTTACCCTGTACCCCTGTAACCTGTACCCTGTACCCTTTACCCTGTACCATTTACCCTGTAACCTGTAACCTGTACCCTTTACCCTGTACCATTTACCCTGTAACCTGTACCGTGCACCCTGTAACCCTGTAACATGTACCCTTTACCCTGTAACCTGTACCCTTTACCCTGTAACCTGTACCCTTTACCCTGTAACCTGTACCTTATACCCTTTACCCTGCACCCCTGTAACCTGTACCCTGTACCTGTAGCCTTTACCCTGTACCATGTACCCTGTAATCTGTACCCTGTGCTGTTTTACTGCTCTCTGGGATCTTCAGTGGACATTCTGTGTTTTGGTCCAGAATTCCTCCAGAAGAGATCTACTGTCGAAGCTCCATCACTTTCTCCCCAAGTACTCTGAAACCTGTTTCCAACTGGGTCACTTGGATTCTGGTGAATTCAGCAGCTTCTGCCAACTGAGCTGACTGCAAACAGCGTGTAGTGACGCCTCTGTCCGTCCGGCCGCTAAGAGGAACCCCACCCAGAGTCCTGAAACCTCCAGCAGTGAGCTTAACTACTGTGAAGTCAGGTTTGTTATGGTGAAGTCAGATTTGTTATGGTGAAGTCTGATCTGATCCGTTCTGATGTTTGGCTTCGTTGTCGTCTTTTCTTCTATTCCACTCTTTTTCACTGATCTGCATTCTGACTTTGCTATTTTCTGCTCAGAGGAAGAAGAAGAAGAAGCATAAGGAGTGAAAGAAGTGAAGGAAATAGAAGTAGTAGAAGAAGAAGAGGAAGAAGAATCTGCTCCTCTATTGCTCTCTGTAGGGAAATAGTCTTTCCGTTGCCCACCTCAACAGGCGGGTCAGAGGTCAGAGGTCAAAGGTCAGGATCTGGACCTGTTAGGGACTCGGGATTCATAACATTATAGAATATTAATTATCACCTATTATAAATATCTCACAGACTCTTGTTCTGTTATTCTGCCCCTCTGTTCCCTTCCAGGAATCCAACTCTCCTAAAGCCGATTAGCCGCTCGCTCCTCAGATCAGTGAGCAGGTCTGGGATCAGTGTCAGGTCTGGGATCAGTTTCTCAGGCTTCAGAGAGAACTGATCCTACATCAGCTCTTAAACAAACTTTTACCCAGAGGCCCCTGGGGCCGATGACCCTCGCCTCCCTGTGGATCTGAACCAGGTCCAGCTGAGGAACAGGACAGAAAACTGAACTGAGACTTTCTAGAAAGTAGGAAGAGAGGAGAGAGGGAGAGGAGAAGAGAGGAGAGGAGAGGAGATGAGGAGAATAGAGGAGAGGAGGAGAAAAGAGGAGACCAGTAGGGAGCAGACCAGACCAGACCAGTAGATGACAGACCAGACCAGTTAAAACCTCTTCCAGATCCAGACTGTCAGACTGAAGGAGGGAGATGAAGAACAAACATCTAGATCTTCTCTTTTAATGTAGAGCCAGGAGCAGCATCTTGGGTTTGTGGCAGTGTGTGTGTGTGTGTGTGTGTGTGTGTGTGTGTGTGTACCTGTGGTAGGTCTCCCAGTGCTGCTCTCCCAGAGTGATGAACATCTGGTCGGTGCTGTACAGTTTGTCTCCGTCCTTCATCCAGACGATGTCCGGCTCACTGAGGCCCTGAACCGCACACCCCAGCCGAGCCTGGTTCCCCTGCGACACCGTCTGGTTCACCGGGTGCTTAGTGAACCACACACCTGGGGGGGGGGGGGAGGAGGAGGAGGAGGAGGAGGAGAGGAAGGAAACACTGATGAGGAAGACTTCTTTCTGTTGATGGGACAATATCTCCGAACTCAATATATCTCAATACAAAACATGTCAGTCTGTCTGTTGTGTCAGGAACATGAATGGTGATATCAGCTCCATGTTATTCTGCTGTCAGGAACATGAATGGTGATATCAGCTCCATGTTATTCTGCTGTCAGGAACATGAATGGTGATATCAGCTCCATGTTATTCTGCTGTCAGGAACATGAATGGTGATATCAGCTCCATGTTATTCTGCTGTCAGGAACATGAATGGTGATATCAGCTCCATGTTGTTCTGCTGTCAGGAACATGAATGGTGATATCAGCTCCATGTTATTCTGCTGTCAGGAACATGAATGGTGATATCAGCTCCATGTTATTCTGCTGTCAGGAACATGAATGGTGATATCAGCTCCATGTTATTCTGCTGTCAGGAACATGAATGGTGATATCAGCTCCATGTTATTCTGCTGTCAGGAACATGAATGGTGATATCAGCTCCATGTTATTCTGCTGTCAGGAACATGAATGGTGATATCAGCTCCATGTTATTCTGCTGTAGTAATCACTAATGAGACTCTTGACCATCACAGTTTCACAAGCTCTCCATCCAAATTATATTATTGTCACTTTGTAACGACATTTTTAAATTGTTGTTTACATTCTAGCAGCCAATGGCATCGCTGGAAAGATTTGAGTCTCAGAAATAAACAGAATTCTGCACAGTCAGACTTTGTTGTCACTGAACTTTTACTGATCACATGGTATCCTGGTTGTATTGATCACTTATTGAATCGTATCAGGAGAAGATCGTCTTCTTTCTCTTCATGTGTAACTGGATATTAATCTGAACTCGGTCTGGGTGATAATTCAATATCATCATTTATCGTTTTTTCTATCATATCCAAAGGTTTCGGGGTGACTGACGCGTTTCGCTGCTGAACTTTTCATCTCATGTAAAATGTAAAATAAAGGAACTTTTTTCTAGAGAATCAAAACCTGCAGCTGGTTTCTCCTAAACCTCCTGCAGCAGCTGGACAGTTTTCAGTCCTGCAGCAGTTCATCAAAAGCCGCTTTTCCACCGCATGGCACCGGCTCGACTCGACTGGCCTTTTTTGGTTTTCCACTGGGCGAGCACCAGGCACCAGGTTCCATATCACCTGGTACCTGGTGCTTTTTTT
>NW_027283478.1:0-20000 GCF_046629955.1 Centroberyx affinis | reverse complement strand
AAGTCCGGTAAGGAGACGGTTCAGGTCCCGGCAGCGGAGGCGGCGGACAGGTCAGATAAGTTTGTTTCAAAAGTGCAAACCGCTTTCACACATCGCTGTTGTTTTCCTCCGGGAGCAGAAAGCTCCGTCAAGTTAGACACCGTTACACAGGAGACGACCGGAAATAGGCCGAATTTAACTTCAAAATAAAAGCGTAAAATTAGTTTGTTTTGTTTTTTAAACACTTTTTGGGGCAAGCAACTATACTAAATCAATGGACATTTTAGGGGGGAAAAACACCAATTATAATTTCATATACTACAGATAAATTTCATGAACTACCGATTCTTCCAATATATTTTTATCACCTATTTTTCAAATGTGTTTCTATGACATTCTTGACTATTGTTTTTAACCCTCCTGTTATGTTTGGGGTCAATTTGACTCCATTCAGAATTTCATTTAATGTGGAAAACTGGTAAACATCAAATGTAACATGATGATGTGTTTTCAAGCCCCTGTACACACTTTGTACACAGCGTACACACACACACACACACACACACACACACACACACACAGCCCTCTAAACCACTTCGTGTGGAAGATGAAAGGTTTATTATTATACATACATAGATAACATGATAATAAAATGAAGTGTTGATGTTAATAAATATATCTTTGACCGTCCGTCTCTTTGCTTTGTGTTTCTCACAAATCGTCGCAACACAATTGTAGTTATTGAAGGTTTTATTTTGAAAAATGTAACCGGAAGCTGTATTTTGAATTCTGTCTGGCTTGACACTAGCAGACTGGTGGACTCGCGCTCTAAGGAATGTGGAGGGGGAGGTAGTGTGTGTGTGTGTGTGTGTGTGTGTGTGTGTGTGTGTGTGTGTGTGTGTGTGTGTGTGTGTGTGTGTGTGTGTTTGACCTGACAGACTCGCTGCTCCGCCTGCTGGAGGAAACATTCAAATCTGAGTCCAGAGTTTATAAGAAATCTATCAATTATATCTATCTATCTATCTATCTATCTATCTGTTTGGTTTTATTGAAGCTCATTAAGAAACACTGTTAAATTATTAGCTGACTTCCCAGCATGCATTGTGTTTGAGGAAACTCTTCCTTCTTCTGAATAAAGTTTGAATAACTCTCTCTCTCTCTCTCTCTCTCTCTCTCTCTCTCTCTCTCTCTCTAAGTCCAGTCTTTGTAATCCTTTCCTGTGTTTAAATCCCATCACAGTTTTTTTATCAGTTACTGTCCCTAGATATTTAGAACTTCCTGTGTCCCTGTGTCTCCAGGGACAGCTGTTCACACCGAGCCGCCGCCAACTAAGACTGAAGATGTCTTAGTGGAGCTGATGAGTTCTTCCTGTCATCAGACCAGCTGCTCTGGTGACGAGTTCGTCTTGTCTCTCTGCTGCTGGGTCGACTCTCTCTCTCTCTCTCTCTCTCTCTCTCTCTCTCTCTCTCTCTCTCTCTCTCTCTCTCTCTCTCTCTCTCTCTCTTCGGTGAGTCCCAGGTGAAGCAGCAGAGTGGAACAGAGCGACCGTCTCTCTGTCCTCAGGAGTCAGACTCACCAGGCTCTCTAACAGTTTGACCTTGGCTCTCTAACAGTTTGACCTCCAGACGCTCTACAAGTGTGCGTACGAGAGTCTCGTTTACAGGTTTGGGAGTGAGAAGCTTCTGAAGGCTGCTGGTACCACCGAGGACACGTGGTTCCCCCTGGTCCTGCTGGAGAGCTGCTCCCAGGCCCTGGGCTCCGTGGCCCGGGCCCAGTCAGCCACAGACAGAGGCCACAGTGAAGGCCAGGAAGACATCGAGCAGGCCAGGAAAACAAAGAAGGCTAAGAATAGGTTCGAGTTCTTCCGCAAGCTCTTCTCAAAGACTCCTGCTCAGGACCAGACTCCTCCTGAGGATCAGGCCACCGTCCCACCGGCCGGCCGACCCAGAGGAGGCTCAGGCTGTCTGAGGAGACGGCCGACCTCCTCAAACCTCCAAAAATATACAGCATGCATTGAGACTTAGGCCCCGCCTCCTCCTCCAGTGACCTCAGTCCCTCCACACTCCCCACTCAGTGAGTGTGCTCACCGCTCTCAATATGATTTTCATCAATTCCTTTTCACCAATAAAATTCTTTAATTGGCTTTTGTTTGTTTGTTTTCATGCCGAGACGGAGAGACGGAGAGGAGGAGAGGAGGAGAGACGGAGAGGAGGAGGCATGAAAACAGGTCGTCCGTCCGTCCGTCTCGTCCTCCTGAACTCGATATCTCAGGAACTCCTGGAGGGAATTTCTTCAGATTTGGCACAAACGTCCACTTGGACTCAAGGATGAACTGATTAGATTTTGGTGGTCAAAGGTCAAAGGTCAAGGTCACTGTGACCTCACAAAAGATGTTTTTGGCCATAACTCAAGAATTCATACGCTAATTATGACAAAATTTCACACAAATGTCTAATAGGATAAAATTATGAAGTGATGACATTTTATATCCAAAAGTTCAAAGGTCAACTTCACTGTGACATCATAATGTACCTGAGAAAACGATCTTGGGTCAGTCTACAAAAACGGTGGAAGTGCTGTCACTTACTTTTGCAGACACCAAAATCCTTTAAGTTGACCTAATAATCACATTAATATGTTCAATATGAAAAATGATAAAACAAAGTTTATTGGCGGAGGCAAACAACCGCGAGGCGGATATTTCTAGTTTATTTAGTTGTTTTATCAGTTTGATGAAGTCTTGTTTAGCGTTAATGTGTAAATATATAAAACATGGAAAACAGGAAAAAATAAAAGAGATAAAGCAGGGTAAAACAGGATTAATAAAACAGGAGGAATTAAAGATGCATCATGAAAAGGTTTCACACTGAAGTTGAGCCAGCCTTCACCTGAACTCCAAAACATCCTGAGGAAGAATCGTCAGTTTCTCCCTTCAGCAGCTCGGATCCTGCTGCAACTCCAACAAACATCAACTACTGCCTCCTTATATTTAGCTGGAAGAATATTTGGTTTTGAAAGTTGCCGTTTTACTGATAGAAGTCTGTTTGGTGGACTGGATGTTGGCTCAGGATTGTAATGGAGGGTGAAACCACCTGAACTTCTGCAGAGTTTAACAGGCTGATGTGAAGCTTTATGAGATAAATGACCACACATCATCATCTGTAGTATAAAATGAACTGATGTCAGTCATATGAAAACAGGGTCTTTTAAGGGGAAAAAGTATAAATGAGTGCTATTCTGAATACCATAGAATTTTGTTTCAATTGGTGGATATTTTCCTCATGGTGATCAGTCTGAAGGTGCGTGGTGTTATTGCACTTCATCACTGTGCAGCCGGTCTGAAGGTGCTGCAGAGCAGAGGAGGAAGAAGTACTGAGATGTTTTACTGCAGTAAAAGTATCAATACAACAAAGTAAAGATACTCCATTACAAGTAAAAGTCCTGCATTCAAAATCTTACTGAAGTAAAAGTACATAAGTATTGGCAGCAAAATGTACTTAGAGTATCAAAGTAAACGTACTCATTATGCAAACTGTCCCCATTTAGAGAGTTATATTTTTCATAAATTATTGGAATATTAATACTGATTTATTGACATACATGTACATGTAAGCAGCATTTTAAAGTTGTCAACATGAAGCTAATCTTAACAATTTAGCTATACTTTTGGGGAGTCTAATCTATAACAATGCTAACAATACTATAGCTGTGAAATAAATGTAATGGAGTAAAAAGTACAATATTTCCCTCTAAAATGTAGTGGAGTATAAGTACAAAGTAGCATAAAATGGAAATACTCAAGTAAAGTACAAGTACCTCAAAATTGTACTGAAGTACAGTACTTGAGTAAATGTACTTAGTTACTTTCCAGCTGTGCTGCAGAGTTGTGACGGAGCAGTCTGGTGGTTTCTGTGGTTCAGCATCATCCTGTCAGACTGAACTGGGACTCTACTGCAGGGATTCTCAACCTTTTTCATATCAAGGACCTTAATCTAGTCCACATTAGAGCCACGGACCCCCATTTGATGAGATTTTGTCTCTCGGACCCAAATCTGAGAATATTTTTATTGTTAGATATGATTTTGTCCAGAATTCCATGACTGTCTGTGTTGTAGTTAGAGAGATAACAGAGGAACTATGATCAGAATATTCTTCTACATTCTCTAACTGTGTTAGCTTCTTGTAGATGAAATAATGCTGAAGTTTAACAATTCATCAATTTGCTGGGGACCCCCTGGAACCCCCTCAGGGACCCCTGGTGGTCCCCGGACCCCACGTTGAGAACCACCGCTCTATAGGACCGCTCACCTTGGATTATGGCACAGGAGATATTAGCATCATATTCTGTGTGTTGATAAATGCTAAATGACAGAGTTTGGAGTTTGATCTGGACAAGAGTCTTTATTTATTTATATTTACTAAATGAGACTTCAACATGAACATGTCGGCTCCATTATTTCATCTAATTTGTCAAATCAACCTCCTGCAAAGCCAGATGTGCAACACTTTATATGATGATTATGATAATTACTATTAGTACTAGTAGTAGTAGAAGTAGAAGTAGTAGTAGTAGTAGTATTACAGGTATATCACATTGTCTCCCACTTGAAGCCTTTTCTTATAAATGTTTCTTCATCACACTAAATCAATAAAAATCAAGTTTCATTCTCAGTGTATCTCAGTAGGTTGAGTATGGCTTAAATGCAACACCATCAACAATAATATTTTTCCTTATTCTCCACACTCCAGCCTATTAGAGGTTACTCTGTCTGGTCTGGGGTCTGTTTGATCTTCTCCTCTGTCTGTTCTGAACAGCTGGAGTCTGGTCGGAGTCAACAGAAGAAGAAGAAGAAGAAGAAGAAGAAGAGCTGGGTAGTTAGTGTGAGCAGCGAGAGCCGCCATGACTGAACAGACAGAAGAGAAACTCAAACTGCAGCAACAGACCAGATGAATCGCTCACAGATCATTCATTTAAAGGACGGTTCAGTCTGTTCTCCATCCCTGCAGATGGTTTTCAGCTTGGTGACGGTTAGCAGAGATTTGATATTTTTCCTTCATCTTCGTTGTTTTCCACAGTAAATATTCTGAACCAAACTCAGTCTGAATATCAGAGTTCCTCCCAGTAGAGAAGAGAGCAGCAGGTTCAGTCTGGAGCTGCTGTGATGCTCTTCTTCACTGACTGAACCAGAGTCTCTGCTGTTTTCTCTGCTGTTTCAGCTGAATGGGAGCGAATGAGCCGAGAGGTTTGGAAACATCGATTTAAAAACATCTTTAATCGTGGTTCATGCATCTTAAAACTGTCAGAATTAACATTAAAGGAATGGAGAATGCAAAATAAATATGAGCAAAAACCTGAAACGAACTGAACTGTCCTTTAAACTCAGCTGGTCGTTAAACATCAAAGAGTTACGGAAAATTGCAATTAATGTTACAGAAACATATTAAATAAAACCATTAAATAAAAGTTAAATATTTCTGGACCATCAGGTTACTGAGTGCAGGAGAGAGAATGTGGATGAAAACATAATTCCTTCAACAGGAGAATTTAAAAAACGCTTCATCTTCCTCTCCGGGCGGCTCTTCCTCTGCAGGATTTAGATTTAAAGAGTCCAGACCGACAAAACCAGAACCGACTCCGTCTGGAAAACCAGGTTCAGGAGCTGGAGGATTTGGAAGCGGTTCACAGCACAGAAGAAGAGTTCAGATCCAAAACCAGTCGAACTGAAGTAGAGCTGCAACGATTAATCGATTAATTGATTAGTTGTCAACTATTAAATTAATCGCCAACTATTTTGATAATCGATTAATCGGTTTGAGTCATTTTTTAAGAAAAATTTGTCAAAATTCTCTGATTCCAGCTTCTGTGAATATTTCCTGGTTTCTTTCCTCCTCTATGACAGTAAACTGAATATCTTTGGGTTGTGGACAAAACAAGACATTTGAGGACGTCATCTTGGGCTTTGGGAAACACTGATCCACATTTTTCACCATTTTCTGACATTTTATAGACCAAACAACTAATCGATTAATCGAGAAAATAATCCACAGATTAATCCACAATGAAAATAATCGTTAGTTGCAGCCTTAAACTGAAGTGACTCCAGTTTCGGCTTTGGGGGGGTGGGGGGGGAATATATTTGATACCTGATATAAAGTTCCAAGCCTTCTCCTCCTCTGAAGTCTCTGATAGTAAGAAATCAAATCAAATTATGCGACTTTTTAAACTGAAAGGAAACTGGAGGAAAAGTTTTTTGTTTTGAACCAAACTGGACAAACAGCGTTTTGGAAGTGAACTCTTCATGTGTTGATGATAAGAGAGGATCAATCAGCTGCAGATCAATCAGTCCGATAGATCGGGACATTCTGTGAATATGAATATTAATGTCGGTGCAGCGTCTGTCCCTGAGCCACATGTTTCACCTCCTCTGTGTGATGGAAACAGACCTGATGCTGATGTCCCAAAAACAACAGACTGAACAGACAGTCAGTGAAAAACACACTGATCGTCGATAGTGTCTCTCTCTTCCGGTGTTAACTCCTGTATGGATCTGTATGGATCTGTATGGATCTGTATGGATCTGTATTGATCTGTATGGATCTGTATGGATCTGTATTGATCTGTATTGGTCTGTATTGATCTGCTGTGTTTCCATGTGCAGCTCTCAGTGAGCAGCCTGTGTGTTAAAGCTCTGCAGTGTTTCCCCGGCTGGACGGCCGGACGCCTCGCAGCCCGCGGCTCGGCCAGCAGGCGGCGCCGTCCGTCCGGCCTTCATCATGTGAGTCTGTAGCAGGAGAAGCGGCTGAGGTTAAGATGCTGTGGCTGCGGTTCAGCCTCCGGCCTGCGGGCGGCGCTCCGGCTCAGATGAACTTCTTCTTGGTGGCGGTGAAGCGCTCCATGTACTGAGAGAGAAACACCAGAAGAAGAGACTGACACCAGAACCTGATTTGAGGTTTTAGATCCATGAAACATTTTCTGATATCAAAGAAATATCTGGAGGTGACGTCACCTCGTCTGTGATTGGCCGGTTATCCAGGAAGAAGAAAAACACAACAAACTACTGGATGGAGACAGAAACCAACAGCTGATCCTAACAGCTGAAGAGTTTCCTTTAACCTGAACCGATTCTAACGAGACATTTGGATCAGAAACACTAGTATGGATGAATATGGAGTTATTGCTTTATCTTCTATCTGCTCTAAGCTTTTCTAAATCCTCTTCTGTGCTGCTGCAGTAACTCGATTTCCCCACAGGATCAATAAAGTTCATCAGGGATCAATAAAGTTAATCTGTTCCAATACTGTGATAAGAAGCTGTAAACCGTGATAAGAAGCTGTAAACTGGAAGCATGAATTATGAACAGGAGCCGGTGAGACAAACTCTGATGTGAGGAACATGCTGAGTCTGTTTCCTGCTCAGTTCTTTGGTTTCTGGATCTTCATATAAACATGAAGCAGTTTGGGATTTTCTTGCTGAAGGAACAGAGGAGAAACCAGCTTCAAGTTATGAGCAGAGAAGCAGCTCACTTTGTTTCAAAATCACAGCTTAAAGGATCAGGCTGGTGTTTTTAATGCACTGTTTACCGTCAATAAATCCTATGAAAATAACAAAATCAACAATGTGTTTGCTCTCCTCTCGTTACTTTCTGACTTCCCATGTTCCCTTTAGCCGTCAACCAGGAAGTCATCGGCTCCAACTGTAAACTAAAAACCTTGAAATTCAGCTCACAAAGACATAGTTTACATTTTAAAAATCGTTAACTGTTACCATGAAAAGTCAGGCTGTTGTAGTTATTACCAAATCAAATTCAAACTGGAACAAATTCTTCATTACGCCGGGGGACTATTTTCTGTGCTACGGAACTACTTTCCTGAGATGGAAAACGTGTTTCCAGCCGGTTTATTAAGTCGTCTGAGGAAAAAGTGGTCCGGCCCGGTGCATGGTGATGATGAAATATGCTGCAGAGCAGCAGCATGGCTCTGTGACGGGTTTTTAATCATTTTTTAATACAATGGAGTTCTATGGCTGCTGGGACATGGCTGCACTGGGACCAGATACATGGACCAGACTTGTTAGCAAAACAAATTCATTGCTGAATTTGTTATTTTCATAGGATTTGTTGAAGGTAAGAAATGCATTAAAAACACCAGACTGGTCCTTTAAGTTTAAGTTTTTTAAGTTTGATTTGAAGATTTTGGAGTTCAGTATGATTTACAGAGATAGTCGTCTCTCCTCTACTAACTTATTAATTATGTTTCACAGTGATAAATATCAGGATGTCTGAATCCACAGGATTGGGAGTCTGTCTGTCAGTCAGGATTAGACTCAGGGTGGTTGAGTCTATATTAGACACAGATTATGCAGACAGGATTACAGCTGAGACAGAAGCAGACTGAGGTCCATCAGAGCTCTGCTGAGCTGACAGGAAACAGAAACTGACCGACACACTTCCTGTTTTCCATCTGTTTACCTGCCAGGGGAAATAAACTCTGTTAAATTAGTCTGCTTTGTGTCTGAAGTCCTATCAGCTGACTGCAGGCTGACGAGGCGTAACGGCTCATCAGTAATGAACTATGCAGTCACTAACTCTAATCGGACTGATTTTATTTTTTTATTTTTTTCCTTTATTAACTGTATATTGATTTAGTGTTGATGTTCAGATGTCTATTTACTTGACTTGTGTGTATATACATATATTTACATATACTTCCTCTAACTACTAGAGCTGTGAGTCTTCACTGGCTCATGATTCCATTACGATTCAGAGGCTGCGATCCCATTATAAAACGATTAGCGATGCATCTTGATGCATCAAAATTTTTGATTTCTATACATGATTTATTTTTTCTCACTGTGTGACAACTTGCTACTTTTAAAACATCGCGTATTTGTAATGATCCATAATTAAAATAAACAGATGAATCAGAGATGCAAACTCCTCACCTCGCCGTTTTGAGATCAAAATATGTCGCCTACGAGATTCTTTTTTTTTTGGGGGGGGCGGGGGTTAATTGGGTTAATTGGGGTTGAATTGGTTAATTGAGGTGAAACAGACTGAGCAGCGAGTTACTTTCTTGGTCTAAGTGGTTCAGTGCTGCAGTGTGTTGGTCAGCTGGTCTCAGTTTGTTTCTGCTGATCTCTGATCTGCTGGGCTCATGTTAGTCTGACTGACAGAGTAGAAAGTTCACGATATTTTTCACGTTCGTCTCGCAAAGGTAATTATTGAGTCATTAAATCAAAAAATTTCCACACCTCTACTAACTACTGATCATATTGATGAATTTACACTAACTATTTTAGTTGAACTGATCTAATCTTATCTATTGCTTGTCTACTGTTATGCAGTTTATGTAACTCCCTCCTTCTATTAACCAGTGTATGTCAGTCTAATGTCTAATGTCCAAAGCCTGTTCTTTAAACCACCTGCCCAGGGACTACGGAGGTAAACTAGCCTTCTCGGCTAATTCTGGCATATTTTTTAATGTGCACTGTCCCTGTCAAACAAACTAATAAATAAATTAAAAAAAACAGTAAATATTTGAGGTTTTACTCTTTACTTACTAAGGTTTTGAACCAGGCGATGCTGATATTTAGTTTAGTTTATTCAACAAAGACAAGAAGCAGGATTACCTTACAGCTCGTTTGTCAAGGATAACACAACAAAGACTTATTTCCATTGTGGCTTTAGGGTTAGCTGAGGTTGGAGCATATGTCATATCATATATCATTTTATAAGACACACGAGCACAAGGCTTTTTATGTTTTGTATTGTCTTTATTGTTCTTTTTTATGGTGTGAATTAAGTAAAACCTAAAACCAAAACAGTTATCTTTACCGACACTCATCACGGCTCTGTCTGTGTCCAGCAGACAGACGCTGAGTGTGTTCATCATGGTTTTGGTTTTAATAAACTGTAAATAATGAAGTTTGGGGATTCTGTGTTTTACAGGCGAGGCGGTTTGAACTCCAGTACAGAGCGCTGTGGGAAAGTCTGAGGTTTGTTTACAGAACATGAGACCAAAAGACCGGGTCAGAAGACCGGGTCAGAAGACCGGGTCAAAAGGCCGGGTCAGAAGACCGGGTCAGAAGACCGGGTCAAAAGACCGGGTCAGAAGACCGGGTCAGGCAGTATCTGTGTACGGTTCTTAGCGTTTGTTTTTACCTCCTTGGAGTCCCAGGTGGGTGGGGTTCACCCTGATCGTTGGCCCTGACCTAGCAATAGTTGTAGTAGCTGCAGTATTCGTAGTAGAAGCAGTAGTAGTACTACAGTAACAGTTGTTTCAGTGTTTTAAGTAGTTGAAATAGCTGTGTAGTGTGTGTGTATAAAGCTGTTTAAGACTAGTCTGAGCTTTAGAGCTTTTTGGTCTTAGACTCTCAGGTTGGACTCGGCTAATTAAGACTTGTTACGTAAATATTACAATGACTTATGTTGTGGTAGGACAGCTCCCCCCCCCCCCCCGGCTAATCTTGAGTTAAGAACTTTGTTGTTATGGCAACAAGGCGGCCTAGCTGTCAGAGTGGGAAGTTTAAACACTGAAGCTGTTTCACAGAAGATGGAAAATCTTTGGTTTTTGGGAAGAGACTGAAGAAGAGAGAGAGTCTTTAGAGAGAGAAACTTTAGAGATCTACAACAATCAGGAAGTAGTAGGAACAGGTAAATATAAGCATCTACAGCAGGTTTGAGTCTAAGACCTGGGCTGTGACCGGACTGGATCTCTGTCTGGGTTTCAGGCTCTAATTTGTACGTCAGACATTTTTTGTTAGTGTCTGAATCGCAAAATGATATTGTGGAATGATTTTGAGGGCGCTACATATTTCCCACAATGCACTGTAATATGTAGTGAACAAGCCTGGTCACTAAAACGGTGAAAGTACCAGAATGCATTGCGAGTCTGTCGTCACCTGGCCGTTACCGAGCAACCGAGCTGTCACCCTTCTGTGGTTTTATGATGATGACATCATCCTCTTCTTCACCAAACCTCGTTTACTAATGCAAGTAAATAAACTTTTTGTTGATACCAAAAAGATGTCAAGCTATTCTAAAGATGTTTTCTTTAAACTGCCAATTCATAACTAATTATAAATGCACGTTTTGTTATGCTAATTTGAGCTCATTAACACTAACATGAACATGTCTGTCTGTTGGTCAGGAAGGTTTTTATCTCTAGCTGCAGGTTATACGGTTCAGAGCTTATTGTCAGGTGTTTTTTGTTAATGTCAGCTAGTGAGAATCCAGAACCTGAAGGAAACCTCAGAGCTGGATCAGTGAAGAGCTGCTGTGTGAAAATAAACTCCGACACAGAGAATATTTATTCAGACATAAGGTCTGAAAACTCCGAGACGGGAACATCGGGGAATATTTTTTTCTGTTTAATGTCGGCTAGTGACTCATATATGGCTCTGAAGGAATATTGGTAACTTGTCAAATAGCTGAAACATGTTTTTATGAGACTGAACGCAGACGCAGGCTGATGATGAATTAAGAGTCTGAATTCACTCAGTAATCATGTGATTTACGGCTGATTAGAGCACTGACAGAGCAGAGCTGTATAGAGAAACACAGAGGAGGGAACAGAGATCCATTCAGGTCACAGCCCTGGTCTAGCTTTATGCATCTGGCCCCTGTTCTTCCTTCCTGGTCTTCAGTCTGGGTAAAATGCATCTTTTTTCAACCTGAATCCGCCGCGGCGAGATGAGACTTTGTGGTCCTCACCTTGTCGTAGCCCTCCAGGTCCCTCATCCTCTTCACCTCGAACAGGTTTCCCTCCACAGACAGCAGGGACACCTGGGAGGCGCCCAGCACCGACAGAGGGATGGAGGTCAGCTCCAGACAGTTCTCCTCCAGACGGAGAACCTTCAGCCTGGGACACCGAGAAACCTCCGCCGACAACATGGAGATCTGAGGGGGGAGGAGGAGAGGTCCTGCTTTAAGGTTCTGCTTTAAGGTTCTGGTACCTGGTTCTGGTTTAAGGTTCTGATACCTGGTTCTCTTGGGGGTTCTGGTACCTGATTCTGGTTTAAGGTTCTGATACCTGGTTCTCTTGGGGGTTCTGGTACCTGATTCTGGTTTAAGGTTCTGGTACCTGATTCTGGTTGAAGATTCTGGTACTTGGTTCTCTTGGGGGTTCTGGTACCTGATTCTGGTTTAAGGTTCTGGTACCTGATTCTGGTTGAAGGTTCTGGTACTTGGTTCTCTTGGGGGTTCTGGTGCCTAGTTCTGGTTCAAGGTTCTGATACCTGGTTCTCTTGGGGGTTCTGGTACCTGATTCTGGTTTAAGGTTCTGATACCTGGTTCTCTTGGGGGTTCTGGTACCTGGTTCAGGTTTAAGGTTCTGGTACCTGGTTCCATTGGGGGTTCTGGTACCTGATTCTGGTTTAAGGTTCTGATACCTGGTTCTCTTGGGGGTTCTGGTACCTGGTTCTGGTTCAAGGTTCTGATACCTGATTCACTTGGCGGTTCTGGTATCTGATTCTGGTTCAAGCTTCTGATACCTGATTCACTTGGCGGTTCTGGTATCTGATTCTGGTTCAAGCTTCTGATACCTGATTCACTTGGGGGTTCTGGTACCTGGTTCTGGTTTAAGGTTCTTGCACCTGGTTGTGGTTTAAGATTCTGGTGCCAAGATTCTACTAAAGATCTTGTATCTAGTTTTTGGTAGCTGGTTTTGTCAGAGCTTCTGGTATGTACTTTTACTTGATTTGCACGGTTCAGTTCAGGGTTCTAGTATCTGGTTCTGTTAGAGGTTCTGGTACCTGGTTCTGGGTTTAAGGTTCTTGTAGCTGGTTCTGGTTTAAGGTGCTGATATCCAGGTTCTATTAGATTTATCTGGTTCTGGAGTTTTTGAGTGAGACTCTAGTTTTGGTTGATGTTCCTGGTTCTGTTCAGGTTTCTAATATCTGGTTCTGTTGGAGATTCTGTCTCAGGTTCTGATTTGAAGTTCTGGGGGAAAGGTGGAGGTTTTGATACCTGGTTTTTGAGATTCCAGTCTCTAGCTTTAGTCCATGTACCTGGTTCAGTTCAGGGTTCAAGTGTCTGGTTCTGTTGGAAGTTCTGGTTCCTGGCTCTGGTTTAAAGTTCTTGTGTCTAGTTCTGAGCTTTTGGTACTTTTTTTTTAGATTTTGGTGTGTAGGTTTTGCTAATGTACCTGGTTCAGTTCAGGGTTCTACTATCTGGTTCTGTTGGAAGTTCTGTCTGAGGTTCCGGTACCTGGATCTGGTTAGGGTTTGGTACATTGTTCTGTTCTGGTAGTTTTATGGTGGTGTGGTTTGTGGCGTTTCTGGTATCTGTTTCTATTTCAGGTCCCGGCACCTGGTTTCGGTTCAGGTTGTCGTACCTGGTTCTGGTTGAGGTTGATCTCGATGGCCTGCAGCTCCGAGACCTCGGCCGGAACGTTCTGGATGTGGTTCCGGGACAGATCCAGCAGGTCCAGGTGCCTCAGGGTTCCCAGGCCGGGGGGGAACTCTCTGAACTGGTTCCCGGCCAGGCAGAGGGTCCTCAGGGCGCGCAGCTGGCCCAGCGAGGCGGGCAGCTGCTGCAGCCGGTTCCCGCTCAGGCTCAGGGTCTCCAGCTTCTTCAGCTTCCCCAGCTCACTGGGCAGAACAGCTGAGGAGAACATGGAGGAACGTCACACCTGACCGCGCTCAGCGTCAAGCTAGCCACAACGACAAACAAGACTTCCGGGTATAAACTTCAAAATAAAAATAAAAATTCATAAAATAAAAGTCATAAAATAAAAGTCTCATTGGCGAACATGTGTTTAAAGGTTTTTTTAGTAATATAAAGTGCAGAAGTGGGAAATGCACTTCACAGACTCGTGGTGCGTTCATGTGCATCAGATATATCGGAAACATGATTTTCCTGCTTTGAAATATCACATGAACGCTCTCCAAAGTCGGACGATTAAGTTGAAAACTCTGAGAAAGTTTTGCTACCCGAGTTTCCGAGTTATGATGCAACGGTGACCTTTAACCTTCTGAACGAAGGTTCAGGGCGAAAAAATAAAGTTGTGTATCAGTCAACAGAAAGAAAACACAAACACATGCAGCTTTATTGCAAGTTTGAAGTTTTCCAGACTGACAGAACATTTGTTTGAATGAAGTCAGATGAACTTGTTCAGCTGCAGGACGTCTGTGTTTGTTTATCGTTTTCCAGATTTGATTTTCAGACAAAATCTCACATGAAAGCAACGCTGTACAGCAGCCGACCGGGAAGTCCTGAATACCGGACTTTCCCAGCAGAACCTGAACGCAGCGTCGGCCATGTGTCTGCGGTGGGAGCAGCAGAGACTCACTGAGTTTGTTGGAGTTGAGCGTCAAACTCTTCATCTGCAGAAAGTTTCCGATCGCAGCGGGAAGAACCTCGATCTTGTTCCCCGACAGATCCACCGTCCGCAGGTTAGAGGTCAGCCGCTGCAGCTCCTCCGGGAACTACAACAACAACAACAACAACAACAACATCAGCAACAACAACAACAACAACAACAACAACATCAACATCAGCAACAACAACAACAACAACAACATCAACATCAGCAACAACAACAACAACAACAACAACAACATCAGCAACAACAACAACAACAACAACAACAACAACAACAACAACAACATCAACATCAGCAACAACAACAACAACAACATCAACATCATCATCATCAGTCCCAAAACATGAAATGCACATCAGTCTCCCTTCAGTCAATTTTCAAAACACTAGATATCCAATTAGGAGGAAATGCACTGCCTGAAGTTCAACATTCAGGAGCTGTAAAATCAATAAATAAATCAATAAATTAAATAAATAAAAAACTTTATTTCTCTAGCACTTTTAAAAACAAAGTTACAAAGTGCTTTACACTTTAATCTAAAGGATCCGGTGTGTTAAAGTGCCTCACTTAGTCCACCAAAGACAAAGCTGAAACGATTAGTCGAGTTATCGATTAGTCAAGCAACAGAAAGTTTTTAATAATTCATTAATCAGTAAAAACACCAAACATTTCCTGGTTCCAGCTTCTCAGATTTGCTGCTTTTCTGTTTCATCTCTTTATTAAATGAATCTTTGTGTTTCTGTCTGCTGGTCGGACTGAGAAGAAACCTGAAGAATCACTTTGGGCTGTTTAGAGACACATTTTATGACATCACGGGTGACATCGCTTTCGGCTTTTAGAGACTAAATGATTAATCGAAAAAAATAATGGATAGATCAACCGATAATGAAAATAATTGTGAGTTGCAGCCTTACACTTGAGTTCCCTGCTGTCCTTTAAAGAGTCAAATCATTTGGTTCAGTTTTGAGCCGTCAGTCATTATATTTCAAATGGAGGAAATTCATTTTAGTAGAAAAGTCAACAGGAATAATTTGCTGAAGCAAAGATCAGACAGCAGAGTAAACAGCCAGACTGCTGATCTGGGTTCAGATTCAGATTAAAGAGCCACTCAGAGATTTAATATCCATCAAAAAAAGACGGACAAGTGTTAATCTGCACGAGGCTGAGAGCCGAGGTTCAAACAGACGGACAGTCACAGCTCTGCTGTCCGTCTCCTGGAAATGAACCTCTGTCTCACCAAGAAGACAAACTCATCCAGGCTTCCTCCAGAAAGAGGAGACTCATACATCTTTAATGAGAATCAAATACTGGCAGTGTTAATGGGGAGGACAGAGGAGAGACAGGCAGAGACAGACAGACAGGCAGAGACAGACAGAGAGAGAGACAGGCAGAGACAGACAGACAGACAGACAGACAGACAGGCAGAGACAGACAGACAGGCAGAGACAAACAGAGAGACAGAGAGGTAGATACAGACAGACAGTCTCGTACCTCTGGCAGTCCCTTCCCAGTCAGCTGGAAGACTCCGGTCTTCTGGGAAGTTTCCAGGTGAGACTTCAGAGCGCTGTTCCCCATCTGGACTGCTGTGGACCAGGAAACTGTCCAGGAAACTGTCCAGGAAACTGTCCCGGCCCTCCGGCTCCTGCCCCCCGACACTAACACCACCCGGGGACACTGAGGTGGAGCTGCAGTGAGTCTGGTGGTGAAGTGACAGTCTGTCCACACAGGATCAGCTGAGGGGTTTGAAGCTTCTCTCTAGTGGGAAGTGACGCTGTGAGGCTGAACTCCCTGCAGCAGAGGATCAGATCAAGAGGGCGGTGTCAGGAGGGCGGTGTCAGCGTCACACCAACAACAAGCGACACGACTGAAAACGCTAGCTAGCTAGACAGCTAGCTGTCAGTGACAAGAACCACGAGACTGTAATCAAGTGAACACTTTACACCCCGTCCTGCCCGCTCTGTCGGGGGACACACCGAGCTCCGCCCCGCAGCTCGGCGCTGTGGTTTCAGCCAAATATGAAGCGAGCAAGGCAGCGTTAGCCAGCTAGCCGCAGCTAGCTTAGCTAACACAGCAGTTTTACTTACGTCAGAAAACAGGCGTAAAACTGGAGGTTTCCGTCCAAATCTTTAAGAAAGTCGCTCCAAGTAAAATCGTTGATATAATACAACTAACAGCAGAGCTGTCGAGGCGTTACAGCCGACAGACAGCCGGATAATCCACTTCTGTACAGACAGACATGCAGCTAGCAGGCTGCTGGCGCTACCAGTGTCAAGTTAGCCAGAGTTACAAACATGACTTCCGGTCATAAGCTTAAAAATAAAAGTCTTATTGGCGAATACGTGTTAAAAGTTTTCTTTTGAGTAATGTAAAACGCAGAAGTGGGAAAGAATGTATTTAGATTAATCTGTAAACTAATACAATTTATATGTTCACACCGCCCTTCTCGCAGTATATAACAGGCCGCCACTAAAATACAGTTTGTTCGGCTGTAAAAGCTCACAAAAGGAACCAAGTCTTTTCATACGATTTTATTGTTGTTTGGTTCACATCAATACATTTTTACTTTGCTCTTATTTTGACTAATCTGCTTGCCTCCGGCCTGAACTAAACTTGCTCTCCCCTCCGCTGGGGGCGTCAGACCTGCTGCTGCTGACTGCTTCACACCGGAAGTGACTGTTAAACCTGCAGAGAAGAAGAGCGGAGACAAAACAACCGCCAGGCGGGACGAGCCGAGCCGAGCCGAGCTAAACTGAGCTGAAGGTTTTAGACAAGAATCTGACTGTTGACCGGTAAGAAGAAAACACCAAATCACCAGATATCACGTGTTTCATATATAACTTTAACTGATTAATCTGTTTCACTCACGCTGTCGACAAAATCCACTTCTGATGGTTTCGGTTCAGTTCCGCTCTTGTTCGGACTGACGTCACGAACAAACCTCAACACAGTCTGAATCTAGAGGAGCCAGTCTCCAGTTCGGCATGCACCTAAAACACAAAATGTCAATTATTTCAGTAACATTACAGTTTTTAGACTTGGTTTCCTGGTTCTCCCATAGTGAATAATCTGCTTCCACCAGAACAGACCGCAGAGCAGCGGGAACCAATCCCAAAAGTTTAAATCGTATTGAATGAAAGTTCTGGTCAGGAGAGAGAAAGTCTGAAGTCAGATTTTATTTTGGTTTGTATCTTTACTGATGAGCAAGCTCACACAGCTGCCAGGTTTCTGGATGGAGTCTGGTGTGTCAGTCTGTGTGTGTGTGTGTGTTTGTGTGTGTGTGTGTGTGTGTGTGTGTGTGTGTGTGTGTGTGTGTGTGTGTGTGTGTGTGTGTGTGTGTGTGTGTGTGTGTGTGTTTCAGTCCAGATGAGCCAGCTGACCCAGGACCTGTGTGTGTTCTCGGTGTCTCCTGCTGCCAGCCTGCTGGTCAGGTGTGTGTCCAGAGGAGGGCTGAGCCAGGTGAGCAGGAGGAGGAGGAGGAGGAGGAGGGGGGGGGGGGGGTGTTGGAGGACTGTGGAGGTCGTCTGTAAAGCCGCTTCTCCACCGCATGGTACTGGCTCAACTCAACTCGACTCGACTCACTTTTGGTAGTACCACTTGGTTTTCCACTGCAGACAGAACCCCTCATAGGGCTGGGTGATATGGGTGAAATCAATATCATGATAATCATAAGGATTTTTCTCTATATCAATATATATCACGATATGGTGCATGTATGCAAAATCACGTTAAATAATCAAATTAATGTTCTTCTCATTGAACTGAATGGTGATGTTAGGTGTGATGTCAAACAAAACATAATTTTTCGAATAATATTCCTACCATACCTCATTTTAGTTTTTAAGTAAAATTTGCTTGTCATCATCAGTTCAGGCAGCAGAAATGTGTCACGATATCAAAATATCTTCATATCACGATATGATTCCACTGAAAGATGATAAACGATAATATTGAATTATCGCCCAGCCCTACCCCCTCAATGTGCCCCCCCCCCCCCCCCCCCACAACTGGTCGTCATAGCGACGCCGCATGAAACTGCCGTGACATCATCATCTTCAACGCGTCACACAGCAACAGCGGAGGCCATGGAAGCGATGGGGTTCTTGGTTCTCGGCGTCTGGCTGCTCTGTTCCTCACAGCAGAGACAGACTGGATCTGAGGAGAGCTCCAGCAGCTCCGCTATTTAAAATGGCGGGTTTGTGCAGGACGGCCCGTGTCGAGCGATGATGAGGATTCTCTCTGACCAATCGGCAGTCTGCAGTGTTTTCACGCCTCCTTCTGCTGCTCAGCCAGCGGAAAACCAAAAGAGTGGAGTGGAGTCGAGTCGAGCCGGTGCCATGCGGTGGAAAAGCGGCTTAACTCTCCTATTGGTTCTCCCCGTCTCCTCGTCCTATAGGAGGAGATAGACTCCGCCCCCAGGCAGAGCTCCGCCTTCTCCCCCGGCTCCTGCGGGCGGAGCAGCAGATCCAGACCAGGAGGCGGCTGGACGAGGTCTGAGCATCTCTGTTTTTATTTCAATACAAGAAATACAAAATTTACAAAAAGAAGAAAACAAATCTCATTTTAAGTCATTGTATCTGCTTTACTAAATACAGTTCAAGTTCAAATGTATTTCATTTATTATTTATAGTTTATAGTTTCATAACTTTGATCAGCTGTTCGGTCAGAAGCTTTAGTTTCTGTCTCCAGGCAGGAAAACTGTTCAGTGTGTTTTTCTGAAACCTGCAGAGACAGAATCTCTCCACAGCTGCTTGGTGGTGGATGTTGCTCAGAGACTCAGGTGTCCAAGTGTTGATGTGTGTTGGTGTGTGTTGAAGTGTGTTGGTGTGTGTTGGTGTGTGTTGAAGTGTGTTGGTGTGTGTTGGTGTGTGTTGGTGTGTGTTGAAGTGTGTTGATGTGTGTTGAAGTGTGTTGGTGTGTGTTGGTGTGTGTTGAAGTGTGTTGGTGTGTGTTGGTGTGTGTTGGTGTGTGTTGAAGTGTGTTGATGTGTGTTGAAGTGTGTTGGTGTGTGTTGGTGTGTGTTGGTGTGTGTTGGTGTGTGTTGATGTGTGTTGATGTGTGTTGGTGTGTGTTGGTGTGTGTTGGTGTGTGTTGGTGTGTGTTGGTGTGTGTTGATGTGTGTTGGTGTGTGTTGGTGTGTGTTGATGTGTGTTGGTGTGTGTTGGTGTGTGTTGGTGTGTGTTGGTGTGTGTTGATGTGTGTTGGTGTGTGTTGGTGTGTGTTGGTGTGTGTTGAAGTGTGTTGATGTGTGTTGGTGTGTGTTGGTGTGTGTTGGTGTGTGTTGATGTGTGTTGATGTGTGTTGGTGTGTGTTGATGTGTGTTGGTGTGTGTTGGTGTGTGTTGGTGTGTGTTGGAGGGATTTGAACCTGCGGCTCAGTGGGCGGAGCTTCAGAGCTGCAGGTTTGACTCCCAGACCGTCTGCTTCTTCTTCTTCTCCTTCATCTTCTTCTTCTTCTTCTTCTTGTTTCAGTTGCAGCTGCAGATGGAGCTGCTGCAGGCGGAGAAGGAGAGCGCTGACATCACACACCCGCTCTACCTCAGTGAGAGAGAGAGAGTGTGTGTGTGTGAGAGAGAGAGAGAGAGTGTGTGTGTGTGAGAGAGAGAGAGTGTGTGTGAGAGAGAGAGAGAGAGAGAGAGAGTGTGTGAGAGAGAGACAGAGAGAGAGAGAGTGTGTGAGAGAGAGAGAGAGAGAGAGTGTGTG
>NW_027283477.1:5000-20079 GCF_046629955.1 Centroberyx affinis | reverse complement strand
CTCTCTCCTCTGAGTCTGCACATAGAGGCTAATTATCTGTGTGTGTGTGTGTGTGTGTGTGTGTGTGTGTGTGTGTGTGCATAAGTGTGTGTGTGTTCTTTCCCTCACTCTCTTTTCATGAAAGAGTTGTTACTTCTTAACCACCCTGAGAGAGAGAGAGAGAGAGAGAGAGAGAGAGAGAGAGAGAGAGAGAGAGAGAGAGTATGCCATGTAGTCTATTAGAGGTCTGTTGTCCTGTACCATGTCTGTTGCCTGTACGAACGAACGAACAAACACACACACACACACACACACACACACACACACACACACACACACACACACGTGTTACATACGTGTGTTGCTTGGCTGTGAGTCCATAGGAATCATCATCTTGCCTCTTGTGGCCCTCCTGGCCGCCAGGGAGCGCTCCAGAGTCGAGATGCTGCTGGACGCCTCGTCTGCATCCGCTCCTGAGACAGGGTCAGCACATCAACACTGGGGTTATTATATTAACACTGGGATTATATTAACACTGGGATTATTACATTAACACTGGGATTATATTAACACTGGGATTATTACATTAACACTGGGATTATATTAACACTGGGATTATTACATTAACACTGGGATTATATTAACACTGGGATTATTACATTAACACTGGGATTATATTAACACTGGGATTATTACATTAACACTGGGATTATATTAACACTGGGATTATTACATTAACACTGGGATTATTATATCAACACTGGGATTATTATATCAACACTGGGATTATTACATTAACACTGGGATTATTACATTAACACAGGGATTATTACATTAACACAGGGATTATTACATCAACACTGGGATTATTATATTAACACTGGGATTATTACATTAACACTGGGATTATTACATTAACACACAGATTATTACATTAACACTGGGATTATTACATCAACACTGGGATTATTATATTAACACTGGGATTATTACATTAACACAGGGATTATTATATTAACACTGGGATTATTACATTAACACAGGGATTATTACATCAACACTGGGATTATTACATTAACACACAGATTATTACATTAACACTGGGATTATTACATCAACACTGGGATTATTATATTAAAACTGGGATTATTATATTAACACTGGGATTATTACATTAACACTGGGATTATTACATTAAAACTGGGATTATTATATTAAAACTGGGATTATTACATTAACACTGGGATTATTATATTAACACAGGGATTATTACATTAAAACTGGGATTATTACATTGACACTGGGATTATTACGTTAAAACTGGGATTATTGCATTAAAACAGGGATTCAAATATTAAAACAGGGATTACAACATTATATTTTAAAACCATCTGCCCCAAATAACATTCAAATAAAATTAAGAAAGTCATTCACAGTTTAGTGGAAATGATTTCCGCAGCTCAACTAAATGTTTTCCACTGAGAAGAAGTTAAATTATGGCTTTTCATTACAAAGTGTGCTTCATCGAAACACTAATTTAATCAGGACGCATAATGGATGTAAATGAATAAGAAGAAATGAAGAAATGTTTGGCATTCAGATGTAAGATAATATGTCACTTTTCATTGTCTCTCAGTGTTTTGCACATTATGGAGATATTGATGTTGCCAGGCAACAATGAAGAGTTTTACTCTGACTCGAGAGCATCATTTAAAAAAATGGTAACACTTCACAATAAGGGTACATTCATTGAGGGTTAGTTAATGCTTAATAGGCATTAACTAACCTAATTAACAGTTAATTAATGTGTCTGGTAATCATTTACCAATGGTGTTCATGTTAACTAAGGTATTAATTTATACATTATTTAATAGTCATCTTTATAAACTATTAAATAATGTATAAATTAATACCTTAGTTAACATGAACACCATTAGTAAATAATTACCAGACACATTAATTAACTGTTAATTAAGGGTTAGTTCATGATTATTAAGCATTAACTAATCCTTAATTAATGTTCCCTTATTGTAAAGTGTTACCAAAAAAATGAGACACACTCTGACTAAATGGTTACTTGCATGAAAAAAAAACAGTAGTGGCAGTAGAAGTAGTAGTAGTATTAATAACAGCAGCAGTAGTAGCAGCAGTAGTACTAGTAGTAGCAGTAGTAGTAACACTAGTAGTATTAGTAACAGTAGTAGTAGCAGTAGTAGTAACAGTAGTAGCAGTAGAGGGAGTAGTAGTGGCAGTAGTAGTATTAGTAGTATTAGTAACAGCAGCAGTAGTAGCAGCAGTAGTACTAGTAGTAACAGTAGTAGTAACACTAGTAGTATTAGTAACAGTAGTAGTAGTAGTAGAGCAGCAGTAGTAACAGTAGTAACAGTAGTACTAGCAGTACTACAAGGGGATTAATAGTGTTATCTTATCTTATCTTATCTTATCTTATCTTAGTAACAGCCAGCCTGTACCTGAGTGGCTGCTCTTGCTGCCCATCTGGCTCTCTGATTGGCTGTGGGGGACCTGGGGGAGGTCCTGACAGGCCTGTATGGGCGAGTCGCGTCCCGAAGGCGCGGCGCTGGGAGCCTTCTCCATGTTCTTCATCTCCATCTCCTCATGATGGATCCACAGGTCTGGAGGCCGGAGGTCCTTCTGGCTGCCCTTCCTCTTACTGGCACTGTGGGTCGCTCGCTTCCTGCAGGCAGGTAGGAGGGGAGGAGGGTAAGTAAGAAGGTAGAAGGGGAGGAGGGTGGGTAAGTAAGTAGGCAGGTAGGTAGGTAGGTAGGTAGGTAGGAGGGTAAGAAGGTAGGAGGGTAGGAGGGTAGGTAAGAAGGTAGGAGGGTAAGAGGGTAGGAGGGTAGGTAAGTAAGTAGGTAGGTAGGTAGGTAGGAAGGTAGGAGGGTAGGTGGGAGGGTCGGTAAGAAGGTAGGAGGGTAGGTAAGTAAGTAGGCAGGTAGGTAGGTAGGTAGGTAGGAGGGAGAGTAGGTAAGAAGGTAGGAGGGTAGGAGGGTTGGTAAGTAAGTAGGTAGGTAGGTAGATAGATAGGTGGGTAGGAGGGTAGGTAAGAAGGTAGGTAGGTAGCAGGGTAGGTGGTTAGGTAAGTAAGTAGGTAGGTAGATAGGAGGGTAGAAGGGGAGGTAGGAGGGTAGAAGGGTAGGTAGGAGGGTAGATAGGAGGGTAGAAGGGTAGGTAGGAGGGTAGGAGGATAGGTAGGTAGGAGGGTAGGTAGGAGGGTAGGAGGGTAGGTAAGAAGGTAGGAGGGTAGGTAGGAGGGTAGGAGGGTAGGTAGGAGGGTAGGAGGGTAGGTAGGAGGGTAGGTATGAGGGTAGGAGGGTAGGAGGGTAGGTAGAAGGGTAGGAGGGTAGGTAAGAAGGTAGGAGGGTAGGTAGGAGGGTAGGAGGGTAGGTAAGAAGGTAGGAGGGTAGGTAGGAGGGTAGGAGGGTAGGTAGGAGGGTAGCAGCAACAGACTTGAAAGTGAAACATGACACAGTGTGACAGTAAACCAGGAGAGACTACAGGAGATCAGACAGCCGGTTCAGACTGACATCAGATCAGCAGAGAGGAGCAGACAGAGGATCTCAGGATGAAACAGTGGGTTCAGACTGACATCAGATCAGCAGAGAGGAGCAGACAGAGGATCTCAGGATGAAACAGTGGGTTCAGACTGACATCAGATCAGCAGAGAGGAGCAGACAGAGGATCTCAGGATGAAACAGTGGGTTCAGACTGACATCAGATCAGCAGAGAGGCGGAGCTTCTTACTTCCTCTGCTGGGCGGAGGAGCGCCGGGTGCAGATGAGCGCTACTATGACGACCACGACCACGGTGACGGCTCCCACGGAAACCACGATGATGACCAGGAGGTTGCTGTTCTTCTGCGGCGTCGCACTGCCGTGAGGCGGACGCATCTGACCAATAGGAGACTCTGGAACACATAAACCAGGAAGTGGGGGTTAAAAACTACAAATGTAAAGCAGGAAGTGGAGACTTTTAGATATTTTGAAAGCTGTGACAGACTGCAGTGGAGCTCAGACTGGCTCCACTGGAATAAAACCACAATACTGTTGACAAGAGAGTAACGTTCTGTATCGATCAATACATGTGTACTGTGTGTGTGTGTGTGTGTGTGTGTGTGTGTGTGTGTGTGTGTGTGTGTGTGTGTGTGTGTGTGTGTGTGTGTGTGTGTCTCGGGGACAGGCGTAGAGGGACAGAGGGGAATTGATGACACGCTCTGTCATTCATTATCTCAACCTTGGAGCAGGGAGAGAGCGAGAGAGACAGAGAGAGAGACAGAGAGAGACAGAGAGAGAGACAGAGAGAAAGAGAAAGAGAGAGAGAGAGAAAGAGAGAGAGAGAGAGAGAGAAAGAGGCATGGGGAGATGAAAGGTGTGGTGAATCCATCCTTCACACTTAGAAGAGAGAAGGATGACAGAGAAGAACATAGAAAGAAAAGAGGAATCTATCTATCTATCTATCTATCTATCTATCTATCTATCTATCCATCTATCTATCTATCTATCTATCTATCTATCTTACCTGCAATCACACACACACACACACACACACACACACACACACACACACAAACAGGAACATGGTGTCTCAGTGTAATTCAATTAGTGTGAAGTCTGTTGTGTTTAGAGAGAGAGAGAGAAAAGAGAAGGGGAAGATGTAGAGAGAATGGGGGAGTGGAGGAGAGGAGGAGGAGATGAAGAGGTGAAGGGAGAGAGAGAGAGAGAAATAGAGAGAGGGACATATAAATAAAGACGGGGAAAGAGAAATTGAGAAAGGAAAAGTGAGGGAGAGTGAGGAGGAGAGAAAGAATCAGAGAGAAAGTGGAACTCATTCATCTCTTTCTCTCTCTCATCTTTCTTTCTCTACCTCTCTCTACTCCTTGTTTTTCTCTCACCCACTTCTTTTCTCCCTTTATTTCTTTACCTCTCACTTACTCCTTCTTTCTCCCCTCTCTCTCTCTCTCTCTCTCTCTCTCTCTCTCTCTCTCTCTCTCTCTCTCTCTCTCTCCCTCCCTCCCTCCCCCTCCATTCTGTCGTCTGTCTCAATGAAAACCACAATACATCACTTCATTCGGCTGCAGCACAAAGACCAAAATATCACTTTTTTTGGTTCGATTTCATCATCTTTCCCCTTATAACTTTCTGTTTTATTTGTTTGAAGCCAGTCTTATATTTCATTTCTCTCTCTGTTGTTCTGAAGCCTCCTGGCCTGTTGACTATTTCATGTAAGAATAGTTTTTTATTTTTTATTTTCTTGTTTTATTATTCAGTTTATGCAGCAATTACAGTCAGCCTCACATTATTCATTATTGTTTTGAAAACTCAGAAGGTACATGTTTAATAAATTAGTCTGAAATGCTTTAATTTCTTAATTTCTGTAGCAACTGATAATGTGATATCTTAATAATACATAAAAAATGTCCCTCTGAATGAGTAAATATGTTGTAAAACCTGTTAATGTAATAGAAAACATGTAATAACATTACTTCATAATGGATTCAACATATTTTTAACTGATGATGTAATCATAATATTGACTAACGATGTAACAAATTGTAAGAATATGATTGATTGTAATAACTCAAGTTATGACACAGTAACATTATTATTACATCATCAGTTAAAAATGTTATTTATGAAGTAATAATATGAAGTTGCTACATTATCTGCCGATTAATTACATCACAAGGTTTTACTTTTTGACCCATTGAGGGAAAATGTTTTGTAACATTTCACAAGTTAATACATTATTTACTAGTTATTTCCCCCTTATAGTTATTACATTATCAGATAATATCACATTATTTAGTGTTTATTACATCACCCAATAGTAATTACATTCCCTGATAGTTATTGCATTACCTGATATGTATTATATTATCTGATAGTTATTGCATTACCTGATAGTTATTATATTATATGCTGCTACATGCAGACTAGCTGGTTTGTTTTACCTCTATTGAGCAGGGAGAGCGAGCGTAAAGTTTTCCTGCATTAACAGAAACATTAACCCCGGCTGGTCCCAGGGAACCTGCTCAGTGTCCAGCAGCATCCGACTGTGTTCTACTGTCAGCTGCCAGGAACCAGTAGAAGACTGAGGTTCTACTGTCAGCTGCCAGGAACCAGTAGAAGACTGAGGTTCTACTGTCAGCTGCCAGTGGGAACCAGTAGAAGACTGAGGTTCTACTGTCAGCTGCCAGGAACCAGTAGAAGACTGAGGTTCTGCTGTCAGCTGCCAGGAACCAGTAGAAGACTGAGGTTCTACTGTCAGCTGCCAGGAACCAGTAGAAGACTGAGGTTCTACTGTCAGCTGCCAGTGGGAACCAGTAGAAGACTGAGGTTCTACTGTCAGCTGCCAGGAACCAGTAGAAGACTGAGGTTCTGCTGTCAGCTGCCAGGAACCAGTAGAAGACTGAGGTTCTACTGTCAGCTGCCAGGAACCAGTAGAAGACTGAGGTTCTACTGTCAGCTGCCAGTGGGAACCAGTAGAAGACTGAGGTTCTACTGTCAGCTGCCAGTGGGAACCAGTAGAAGACTGAGGTTCTACTGTCAGCTGCCAGTGGGAACCAGTAGAAGACTGAGGTTCTACTGTCAGCTGCCAGTAGGAACCAGTAGAAGACTGAGGTTCTACTGTCAGCTGCCAGGAACCAGTAGAAGACTGAGGTTCTGCTGTCAGCTGCCAGTGGGAACCAGTAGAAGACTGAGGTTCTACTGTCAGCTGCCAGGAACCAGTAGAAGACTGAGGTTCTACTGTCAGCTGCCAGTGGGAACCAGTAGAAGACTGAGGTTCTACTGTCAGCTGCCAGTAGGAACCAGTAGAAGACTGAGGTTCTACTGTCAGCTGCCAGGAACCAGTAGAAGACTGAGGTTCTGCTGTCAGCTGCCAGTGGGAACCAGTAGAAGACTGAGGTTCTGCTGTCAGCTGCCAGGAACCAGTAGAAGACTGAGGTTCTACTGTCAGCTGCCAGGAACCAGTAGAAGACTGAGGTTCTACTGTCAGCTGCCAGTGGGAACCAGTAGAAGACTGAGGTTCTACTGTCAGCTGCCAGGAACCAGTAGAAGACTGAGGTTCTGCTGTCAGCTGCCAGGAACCAGTAGAAGACTGAGGTTCTACTGTCAGCTGCCAGGAACCAGTAGAAGACTGAGGTTCTGCTGTCAGCTGCCAGTGGGAACCAGTAGAAGACTGAGGTTCTACTGTCAGCTGCCAGGAACCAGTAGAAGACTGAGGTTCTACTGTCAGCTGCCAGTGGGAACCAGTAGAAGACTGAGGTTCTACTGTCAGCTGCCAGTAGGAACCAGTAGAAGACTGAGGTTCTACTGTCAGCTGCCAGGAACCAGTAGAAGACTGAGGTTCTGCTGTCAGCTGCCAGGAACCAGTAGAAGACTGAGGTTCTACTGTCAGCTGCCAGGAACCAGTAGAAGACTGAGGTTCTGCTGTCAGCTGCCAGTGGGAACCAGTAGAAGACTGAGGTTCTACTGTCAGCTGCCAGGAACCAGTAGAAGACTGAGGTTCTACTGTCAGCTGCCAGTGGGAACCAGTAGAAGACTGAGGTTCTACTGTCAGCTGCCAGTAGGAACCAGTAGAAGACTGAGGTTCTACTGTCAGCTGCCAGGAACCAGTAGAAGACTGAGGTTCTACTGTCAGCTGCCAGTGGGAACCAGTAGAAGACTGAGGTTCTACTGTCAGCTGCCAGTGGGAACCAGTAGAAGACTGAGGTTCCACTGGTGGCTCCCAGCTGTCAGATCTCGGTGGATGAATCAGAGACTCTGCAGCTCCGTCAGATTAAAGCTGCGACTACAATAAAAACAAACCCTGAAACAAACTGTGGAGGCAGAACAGGCTGCAGCAACGTTACGCCAGGGAAGACGCCCTGCAGCAGAGCGGCCAGACAAATCAAACATGTCTGACTGTGAGAGAAACATAACAAAAAAGAAAAAGTAAAAACAAAACAAAACACCTCTTATGTAAAGAAAACACAAAGGAGAGAAACACACACACACACACACACACACTAACACAAACACTTTAATCTCAGCTTCCCACACAGCGGCTTGTTAAAACACCTGTGTGTGTGTGTGTGTGTGTGTGTGTGTGTGTGTGTGTGTGTGTGTGTGTGTAAAGACAGGAAGGTGAAGCTGGTTTCCCACACAGGTTCCTCAGAGAACAGAGTTAAAATTCACTAAATAAACCGACGGTTCTCCCAGGAACCTCTAATATATCTGTGTTATTTTTCAATCTTTAATGTGTGTGTGTCAGTCCATGTGCAGGGGGGGTGAGGGCCTGGATGTGGGTGTATGAGATTGGGAACATGCTTGGGGGTTTGGGAATTGGCGGGCAGGTGTGAGTACATTTAGTGTCTGTATGAATTGTGTTCTTTTTCTGCTCGCCTGTTTCTGTCTTTATGTAAAACCCTCAATAAAAAGAGAATTAAAAAAAAAAAAAAGAGAGACAGAGACTGACAGCAGGAAACAGAAGGAGAGGCTGAAACTGAGCATGCTCAGGATTTAGAGGGAAACGGAGATCATGAAGTTTTCAGTAAAGTCTGAAACTGTCCGAGTCTCCGGGGATCCTCCTCGGTCCTGCTGACCTTTGCTCCACAGCTGGAGACAGGAACATGAATGGAAGCCCATGTCCGCCAGTGTGATGAAAAAAACAGTCCTGTAAGTCATTATAATAAGACACTTTCTCAAAATAATGACTTAGTATCTTAAAATAATGCCTTAGTATCTCAAAATAATGAGTTAGTATCTCAAAATACTAGTAAGTCATTATTTTGAGATACTAAGGCATTATTTTGAGAAAGTTTCTCATTATTTTGAGAAAGTTTCTCATTATTTTGAGATACCAACTCATTATTTTGAGAAAGTTTCATTATTTTGAGATACTAAGGCATTATTTTGAGATACTAAGGCATTATTTTGAGATACTAAGTCATTATTTTGAGATACTAAGGCATTATTTTGAGAAAGTTTCTCATTATTTTGAGAAAGTTTCTCATTATTTTGAGATACTAAGTCATTATTTTGAGAAAGTTTCTCATTATTTTGAGAAAGTTTCATTATTTTGAGATACTAAGGCATTATTTTGAGATACTAAGGCATTATTTTGAGATACTAAGGCATTATTTTGAGAAAGTTTCTCATTATTTTGAGAAAGTTTCTCATTAATTTGAGATACTAACTCATTATTTTGAGAAAGTTTCTCATTATTTGGAGATACTAAGTCACTATTTTGACATACTAAGTCATTATTTTGAGAAAGTTTCTCATTATAATGACTTACAGGATCTTTTTCTTTTTTCATCACAGTGGCGGAAATGGGCTTCCATAAACATGAATGGAACAGTTCTATAAGAAACACATGGAGACAGATTAACGTGAATATTGACTGATTTAGAATAAGGCCAGTAGTCAGATTACTGCTGTCCATGTAAACATAGTCAGTTTTGTCTTTGCCTCGATTTCACACCAGGGAGGAAAATAAAGTAATTTACATATTTGTGTTGTTTTGTATCTCTGGCTCTTCAAGCGGTAAAATGCTTTTAAAACATTTTCCAGAAACACAGAGAGTGAAAGCAGTCGAGCTGCCAGCTGAACTCAAATCTCCCTGTTTGTGTTTTATTTTCTCAAACATGAACGTCCATCCATTCTGCAGAAGCTGTCAGGTCATCTGCTGCTGTTTTATTAAACTCATTTCTCCCAGGACAGTTTCCCTCTGCAGCCGCTAAACAACAACAACAACAACAACAACAATAACAACAACAACAACAACAACACACACTGAGGACAAAAGAAGCCAGGGAAACACATGATGTGGGGAAATCATTTGACCCGTTGACCTGTCTTGACTTTAAACACATTTTAGACAAGTAGGTTATAGTTCAAAGTCTTCATAGGTTCCCCTACACCTAACATTAAGATGAACATTTATTGTAAAGCTTTATTTGGTGTAGGGCCAGGTAGGCCTCTGTCTCATGTCTGTTGGAAATAAGCTGCAAATTTTACAGTTACCAACAGCAACCAATGTTTAAATCTTTGCTCTAGTTGCTCTAAATAGGTTTTTCCCCAACTGTTTTGTAGATGGAAGCACTTTGGGTTGTCTCCTAGCCTTGTCTCCTAGCCTCCTAGCCTTGTCTCCTAGCCTCCTAGCCTTGTCTCCTAGCCTCCTAGATTTGTCTCCTAGCCTCAATGGCAGTAAGCCTAAAGTTTATTAACCAGAATTAATTCAGGCCCTATTTTGAGAAGTTCTTAAGTAGGAAAATTAAAGAAATTTGTAAGAAATGAGACTGTTACTAAGAAAATATTGAGGAATTGCACTTAAGAGCCTTCTTAAGAACTTACAGGTCTGTCTAAGACAGCAGTCAGACAGCTTCAGCTCATCCAGAATGCGGCTGCCAGGGTTGTATCAAGGACCAAAAAAGACCAGCATATAACTCCAGTTCTCAGAGCACTACACTGGCTACCTGTTTCTCACAGAATCAATTTCAAAATTCTATTACTTGTCCATAAATCATTGAACGGTTTAGGTCCAAGATACTTATCAGATCTCCTGACCCAATACCAACCTTGCAGACCTCTTAGGTCGGCTGGTTCTGGATTACTGACTGCTCCCAGAGTAAAAACAAAACATGGTGAAGCCTTTAGCTTCCATGCTGCTCAAATGTGGAACAAATTGCCAGTGGAGCTGAGACTTGAGCCAATGCTGACTACTTTCAAATCCAAGCTAAAGACCTACCTGTTTACCATTGCTTTTAATTGATTTTCTTTTATACTAACTTTTTTTTTTTTTTTTTTTTTTTTTTTATTCTGTGTGCATTTGCCTGTTTGCTTTTATTGTTTTTATTCTATGTCCTTTTGCTTGCTCGCTTTTAATGTTTTTTATCATTTGTTTCTTGTGCTTTTGCCTGTGTGCTCTGTAAAGCACTTTGGCTTGCCTCTGGGTATGAAATGTGCTATATAAATACATTTGCCTTGCCTTTGCCTTGCCTTCCTAAATTTTCCTCTTATGTCATTTCTTAAGATCTATCTTAAGAACACATTGGTGAATCCGGCCCCAGATCTCCATTTAAACCAGTCTGTTCACATGAATTCACTAAATGAGGCAGAACTGCTTCCACAGTCTGTGATGTGACAGTCCGGTGTAACGGATCAAAACGTCTGATCTGTGCAATGTGTTCCTGATCTGGAATCTGACTGTTTACAGGACACTGACTGCTACTGACTCCTTGAATAAAGTCTGTTTTTAATGCTTTAAATAGAGTTTGAAATGGCCTTTACAGCCCTGCACATCAACACTGTGCAGCACATTTGTATTTCCAGGTTTTGTGAACACTCTGTATTGTTTGCAATGTTCAGACTAAAATGTTAAAGTGAATCTAAAATCAAAGCTGTGACCTGAGGGAAACTGAGTCAGTCCTTTCTCAAAGCCAGAGGAAGAAGAGGAAGAAGAAGAAGAAGAAGGAGGAGGAGACAAAGAAGAAAAAAGAAAAGATAAAAGGAGAAGAAGAAGCAGAAGAAGTTTCTCCACAAGTCGTTTTTTAAAGCCAGAAGAAGAGGAGGAGGAGAAGAGGAAGAAGAAGAAAAGGAGACAAAGAAGAAGAAAAAATAGAAAAAGAAGAAACAGGAGAAGAAAAAGAAGAAGAAGAAGAAGAAGAAGAAGAAGAAGAAAAAGAAGAAGAAGAAGAAGAAGAAGAAGAAGAAGAAGAAGTCCCATATCATATATCCCATATCTATTATTATTATTAGTAGTAGTAGTAGTATCGGTTGAATTATTGTTATTATTAGGGTCCGAGCACGACTTCGTGCGAAGCCCTATTGAAACTGAAGGAATTATTATTATTTTTCTTCGCTCAAATAAATCGGACTTTTGAGGGCCTAAACGTGCTCCAAAACTCACCAAACTTCGCACACGCGTCAGAAGTGGCAAAAAATTATATATTTTATGGGTCTCGCGCATGGGTGTGGCAAAAGGGCTCGATAGCGCCCCCTACAAAATTTCAAAAAATACTCACGGCCGTACGTTTGTGCTAGACGTACGAAACTTGGTAGGGACGTGTATCATGTCCAGACTTAAAAAAAAGTCTGTAGGTACCATGCCCCTAAACCCGACAGGAAGTCGGCCATTTTGAATTCATTGCGACATTTTGGGGCGTATTTTGGCCGTTTGTGGGGGTCGTACTTTAACGAACTCCTCCTAGGCGGTTCATCGGATCCACGCCAAACTCGGTCAGCGTGTATAAAAGACGTCGACGATGCAAAGTTGTGCGAACTGTGACATTTCGTCACACGGCGTGGGCGTGGCGTGGCGTGGAATTTCCGTGTTTCGCCACGAAACAGGAAGTGGCTTGTAACTGGCCTGTACAAGGTCACATCTGGACCAAACTTCACATGTTGGATGAGAGTCGCGGCCTGAACGCGTCTACGTGCCGATATTCGGTTATAGTCATAGCGCCACCTACTGGCGACAGGAAACGACATGTTTTATACTGTGGTGTACTACTCCCAGCGGGTTGACCAGATCCACCTCAAATGTGGTCAGAAAAGCCGTAGGACCTTGATGACGCTCAGTGGTGAAGATCGGGAGCGTTCGTCCCACGGCGTTGCCATGGAGGCGCGGCAAATATCGATGCTTCGCCGTGAAACAGGAAGCTGCGTTAACTTGAGTTTACGTGGTCCGATCAGCACCGGATTTCACATGCTGGTCCAGAGTCCAGGCCTGAGGACATCTACAGGCCGATTGGGAGCCATAGGCATTGCGCCACCTACTGGCGACACCAAACAGGAAGTGGGTTGTAACGCGACTCTACGTGGTCAAATCTGGCCCAAACTTCACATGTCGGATGAGAGTCCCGGCCTGAACGCGTCTACGTGCCGATATTCGGTTATAGCCATAGCGCCGCCTACTGGCGACAGGAAGTTGTGTGAACTTGAGCGTACGTTGTCCGATCTGCACCGGATTTCACATGAGGGACAAGAGTCCAGGCCTGAGGACATCTACATGTCCCGCGGCTGCAACACGCCCCGACTTGCACACGGAGGCGAGGGCCCGCTCATCACTGCTTGCAGTTTTAATTATTATTATTATTATTATTATTATTATTATTATTATTATTATTATTATCATTATTATTATTATGATATTATCTATAAGCTGAGGCTTTCTGATCCTGTTGCTCTGAACACTGGACTGCTCAGTTCAGTCAGATCTGGATCTGAATCTCATTAAGTCTGAGACAAACAGTCCAGACCTGACTGAGCCGAGGAGCTGAGGTAAACAATGAGACGCCTAGTGCTGCTTTGATGATGCTGCAAAATGTCACTCACACACACGCACACGCACACGCACACACACACACGCACACACGCACACACACACAGCTGCAATTAGCTTAGCTCCCATGAGACTTTATCTCATTCCTGTCTGTTGCATCGAGCCCAATAATGAACTGAGATGAAATTCACCGTTCTGACAATTAGATTTAGTCAAGCAGAAGATAAGCTGTGTGTGTGTGGTGTGTGTGTGTGTGTGTGTGTGTGTGTTACCGTTGATGCTACTCCTGTCAATCAGGTTGGTGTCGGACGGCCAGTAGGCGTGGTCTCCTCCTCGACCTGGAAAACAAGAACAAAACGACAACAAGGTCAGGAAGGAGAGAGAGAGAGAGAGAGAGAGAGAGAATGTGTATGAGGGAGAGAGAGAGAGAAAGAGAGACGGAGGGAGAGAGAAAAATGGATGAGAAAAAGGAAAAAGAAGAGAAAACCTGAGACTCATTTTGCAGAGGGACTGGAGGGATTGGAGGAGAAGATTGGCTCCTATTAGAAAATAAATTACTTTGTTCACGTGGCACACACACACACACACACACACACACACACACACACAGACAGACACACACACACACACACATGCACACACACGCACACACACATACACTGTATATATCTGTGTAAAGTTTGAATTTCTGAATTTTTAAATATTTATCTCTGATGGCACTGTGTCTGTTGTTTTCCAAGTCACAGCTGTATTTTTGCAAACAAGTGAAACAGTTGAAATCAGTTGATGCTAACACAAAACAGTACAACTAAGTGGTGAGGGTTGCTAAGCAACGCACAGACTTAGCTTGTTAGAAAATGACTGAAAACGGTTACAGAAATCACTAGTGACCGATGTATCTGAACCAACTAGTGACTGACGTATCTGAACCAACTAGTGACCGACATATCTGAACCAACTAGTGACCGACGTATCTGAACCGATCACTAGTGACCGACGTATCTGAACCAACTAGTGACCGACATATCTGAACCAACTAGTGACCGACGTATATGAACCAACTAGTGACCGACGTATCTGAACCAACTAGTGACCGACATATCTGAACCAACTAGTGACCGACGTATATGAACCGATCACTAGTGACCGACGTATCTGAACCAACTAGTGACCGACGTATGTGAACCGATCACTAGTGACCGACGTATCTGAACCAACTAGTGACCGATGTATCTGAACCGATCACTAGTGACCGACGTATCTGAACCAACTAGTGACCGACATATCTGAACCAACTAGTTACCGACGTATATGAACCAACTAGTGACCGATGTATCTGAACCGATCACTAGTGACCGACATATCTGAACCAACTAGTGACCGACGTATATGAACCAACTAGTGACCGACGTATCTGAACCAACTAGTGACCGACATATCTGAACCAACTAGTGACCGACGTATATGAACCGATCACTAGTGACCGACGTATCTGAACCAACTAGTGACCGATGTATCTGAACCGATCACTAGTGACCGACGTATCTGAACCAACTAGTGACCGACATATCTGAACCAACTAGTGACCGACGTATATGAACCAACTAGTGACCGATGTATCTGAACCGATCACTAGTGACCGACGTATCTGAACCAAAATAGTGACCGACGTATCTGAACCAACTAGTGACCGACGTATCTGAACCAACTAGTGACCGACATATCTGAACCAACTAGTGACCGACATATCTGAACCAACTAGTGACCGACGTATCTGAACCGATCACTAGTGACCGACGTATCTGAACCAACTAGT
>NW_027283476.1:0-16634 GCF_046629955.1 Centroberyx affinis | reverse complement strand
TTTACTAGGATTTAGTCTTACTTTTAAGGGGGAAATTCTTAGAAAACGTCATCGCTCTCAGAAGTTTTCTTAGAATTTCACCACTAGGACCAACTCTTAGTACTAGGAGGCTTTGTGGATTCGGCCCCAGGAAATTAAAAGACTTGTTCTTCGTTTGTACCTGGCCGCCGCTTGTCCTCTCCACTCGGTAGGAAACCATTTTCTCTTGGCTGGCATCGTCGGGAATGGACAACCAGAGCGAGTCCGGACACTCGTCTTCAAACGTACAGCTGGGGCGGTCCCATAGGAAAGATAAATTATGTTATGACCAAGTTTGCAATTATTTGGGTTGGAGAAAAAAGGTGGACAACAGAAAGAAATGGGGACTGTCTGAAATAGAAAAACAGTTTAAAGCTGCACTAGGCAAGATTTTTATGTAAAGATACACCAGTCTTACCAACCTAAAAGTCACACAAAGAGTGTCCCATCCCCGCTAACTAAGACGCTGCAGATTCACCCCGTTTCCCAAATAAAATCTGGGTAATTTAGCATTCTGGGTAATGTAGTTCAAACGGTTTTCTAACAGTTACCTCTTGCTGCCATTGGGGCTCCTAACAAGTGAAGTTGCCTAGTGCAGCTTTAAGGCAAAAACAGAACTGTATTACTGCTCATGGACCTTTTGTACATAAGTAGCACACTGTAAAAAACTCATAGTGCAATTTAGTGAAATCAACTCATCTTTATCCATTAACACAATGTATATAGATGTGTTTGCCAATTTCAACTTAAAAGTGCTAGTTATGAGCTTCATGACTTAAAATCATGAGAATTACGAGTTGAAAGAACAGCTTATAAAGCATTCACTAAACTCAGCACTGTTAGTTTATTAGCAGACTTCCCAGCATGCATTGCATTCGGTTTAACTCTCCAGAAACTCTTCCTTCTTTTGGTTTAAATGAAGTTACAGGATAGAGACTTGTTATGTATGTATGTTTGGTGAATAATAGGCCAATTTCTGATTTAAAAAAACAAAACAAAAAAAAACCATGATAAAATCTACTACCTATCTATCTACTAGGGCTGTCCCGAATACCATTTTGTGGGCTTTGGAGCTTCGGTAGTAATCAACAGCGAATATTCGAAGCTTCGGCCATGGGGGGGGGGTTAAGGGGGTTAAGCGTGTTAACCTTCAAACTGCTTGGCTTTCCATACACGGGTAACAGTTCACCCGACAAAGTTCACACATATTCATAGTTCCTCCTCACAAAAACACAGCACTGAAAACATACTTAACATACATATAACTTCAATTGATAGCCCGAGAGAGAGAGAGAGATGGTTCGAGCGAGCTAGAAAGTGAATGAAGAGAGGGAGCGGGTAGTAACGAGAAAGCCGGTGAATCAGAGAAATAAAACGTTATTTTCTTATTGTTTCACAGCGGTTACGTTCTAAAGCGCAGAGAGAAAAAGACAGAGAGAGAGAGAGAGAGAGAGAGAGAGAGAGAGAGAGAGAGAGAAGAGAGAGAGAGAGAGAAAAGAGATTAAAATACCGGTAGCCTACCTTAGAAAAAAGATTTTTAAAAAAAAGAAGATCAACAGAGAAATGTCTTGCTGCCGCTTCTCCTGAATTTTGTTCAGCAAATTTGAAACTGACAGCTTGAATTTCAGGTCGTACTTTTTTTCTCGGTGCCACCATGGAGATCAGCAAATGTGACTGATGTTTGAATGCAAGTTAAAAAAAGCGTCAATGGCAACCGGCTTACGGATTACATATAAAATTACATTTAAAAAAACGAATATCCGAATCCCAAAATTGAAAACCGAATACCTACCCAACGAACGAATATCCGAATAGTCGAATATTCGGGTCCAGCCCTACTATCTACTATCTTATCTATGTATCTGGGAATTCACAGTCATGTAAGTTTCTCTCTGATGCACATGGCAAGTACAATCCACTACAAGTAAGTGTATTGCAGCTGCAGACTATATGCTGAGCTGTGTATTAATGTGATACAAGAGGAACTCCAACTGAAACCTAGCAAACCTTGTGAAAAAATAAATAACACTGGGTTTCAGTTCATCAATTAATGCATTCAACTTGGAAACAGGAATCAGCATGACTAGACATTTGTTGATTGAACTTATTGTCTTCAGTTCACTCAGTTAGCTTTTCTACATCAGAACTAACTAACTAATGATCTTTGACCGAACTATTCAGCACTACTTCAGTCAACTCACAATTCTAAGGCAGCAAGGAAACTTCTGTTTTTAAGTTGAACTGCCTTAATATGTGTTGCAGTGCAGGTTGTAAGCGGTGAACGATACAGCAAAACATCATCTGTGCTAAATCTGCTTTATAGTAAACGTGACAAAAGTGAGACGGTGCAGATGTCTGACCTGCTGGCAGACCCACACCAGCCACAGAAGGGATCCTGCGCAGACCAACAGGCCTGCAGACCCGTGTGTGTTCTGCACCGAGACACGGGGACACGCTTCATCTGGAACGAAACACACGCAAACATTCAGCAACACGGAGCAAAAGAAAACCACATGTCTTTGATTAATGCTGGTCTGGTTTTAGGAACTACATAGGAAATATGGTAACACTTTATAATAACCATCATTAATAAATGGTAAATTGATAGTTAATTAGTTAGTTAATTAGTTATTTTACTGTTAACAAACAATGAAATGATCATTAATAATGTTTACTAATTATTAGTAATGCTATAATTTATGTTATTTTATCATTCGTTTGTGTAATATAAAATCATTTGTTTATAAATTATATATTGTATCATAGCTTTTTACCCTTTTTACCGTCTCTTATCAGCTATGATACAATATATAATTTATAAACAAATGATTTTATATTACACAAACTAATGATAAAATAACATAAATTATAGCATTACTAATAATTAGTAAACATTATTAATGATAATTTCATTGTTTGTTAACAGTAAAATAACTATTAACTAAAGTTTAATTAACTATCAATTTACCATTTATTAATGATGGTTATTATAAAGTGTTACCCTGAATTTCTATGTACTAATGTGTGTAAACTTTGTGTTTATTTCACCAAATGTACCCCTTTTTTATTTATTTATTTTCCTTTCTGACACCATTGTTTTATTATGGCCCTTGTCTGGAGGTAGGGGTGGTGGTGGTGGGGGGGTGGGGGACTGGTCTTGTGGGATTATTACTTGATCTTATACTTCAGTTCTGTGTTTTGTCCTGTAAACTGCTCTGTGTCTGAGAAAAAGTCAATAAATAAATTGTTTAATTAAAAAAAATAAAATAAAGACATCTGAGGGTGGAGACACACTAGAGCAGTGGTTCTCAACCTGGGGGTCCTGACCCCCTGGGGGGTCATGGGAAGGTTACTAAAAATAAGTTCAATATATGAAATAAAAGCACAGAAAAAATATTGTTTGATGAGTGCATAAAATACTGTGACCTAATAGAAACAGATGACCGACTCCTCTTTTCAAATGTAACTATTTTCATTTCAAAATGCTCTGATTGGCGGTTCAGCGCAGCAGCAGGTTGTTGGTTGTGTTCAAAGACATGGAAAGATTTCTGATCAGTGGGAGCGTCAGATCTCAAGAAGCTGACATTAATTTAACAGCCGGCAGAGAAAAAGACAAAAACTTATGTGAAAAACAAGTTTGTTTGTTTCATCCTCAAAAGTTCTCAACGTAGGGTCCGGAGACCACCAGGGGTCCTTGAGGGGGTTCCAGGGGGTCCCCAGCAAATTGATGAATTGTTAAACATCAGCATTATTTCATTTACAAGAAAACACAATTAGAGAATGTAGAAGAATGAGTGTTCTGATCATAGTTTCTCTGTTATCTCTCTACCTACAATACAGACAGTCATGGAGTTCTGGACAAAATCATATCTGACAATAAAAATATTCTCAGATTTGGATCCAAGAGACAAAATCTCATCAAATGGGGGTCTGTGTCCCTAATGTGGACTAGATTAGGGTCCTTGCTATGAAAAAGCCTGAGAACCACTGCTCTAGAGGATTACTGGGCCGATTTGAAACAGATTTTCCGTCCAGACGATCGGAGGGGAAAACACGATTGGCAAAAAGTATCTGGCAGTAGAAGGCATTTACTGATAAAATTTTACTGATTTAACATCCTTGAACTAACAACTTTGGGAATCCCTATCCCTGTTTCACGTCCTTGAATTTAAAAACTTTGGGAACATCTATCACACCATCAACATAAGTTTCTTGTTTAGCTAACATTAAATTTTTTCCAGTTAAAGCCGACAGCCTTAGCCCACATTGACGGCGTTTCTCCAGCCACAGTTTTACCCAAATTATTTTCGTTTTCAGTGTATAATACTACTGCATGTTGCATTCATGTGCAAATTAATACATATTAATTCACATTGGATCACGCGAGTTCCTACGAGATTAGCGGTCCTGATGTCAGCGATGTTTCAGGAGTCAGCGAAATAATCTGAGTTTTATCGTTAAGCATGCGATTAATCGTCTAGTGTGAGTAGATTTACACATTTTTTTTTTAAATCTTCTAGTGTTGTTCACAGCCTTACCTATACTGTGTTACACGCATGTACAGTGCAACCTACCTGGTTTCCTAAAGCCACGTAGAAATGTTTACGATCCACTTGGTCCAGGTGCATTCTGGGAGACACTTGCCGGTCATTATCGGCCCTGTAGAGCACCCGGGGACAGACGGTCCGATAGGCCTTGTCCACAGCAAGCTGACAAGAAGAATTACAGCTTCAGTTATACAAACATTTACTGGAGGCAGAATGTGGAGAATCCCCTCCCACTGAAACCTTCCTCTACCTGCCTCACTGCTTCCTGGATGGGCGGAGCCTCAGAATCAATACAGGCAGCCAGCTCACCTGTGGCAAACGTTTGAGAACAAAGAAGCTGGCCGGCCTCATGTGGAGCCTCATCCCTCCAACAGTTTGGTCTGTGTGTATGATATGTAAGTTTCCTTTGGTTTGAAATGCATTTATAGCAGCTTTAGTAGTTTATGATTTATTTGCTGTACTGACTAAGTTTCAGTAGTGGTAAAGTTATTTCTTCATTCCTAGGTTTACATAGTAATTGTGTTTGAAGTTAATTTACCTTTGTTGGGTTATTAATTATTGAAATTAGGAATTATGATGTCTAGATTAATATGCTTTATCCCTTTTTCTTCTGTTATCAGATAAACCAGTTTAAGCTATCCCATAATAAAAGATTGAACTGGAACTCCTGCCTTTGCTCATCTGTCCTAACAGACAAGCCACTGAGTTGGTGATACTCCTGGAACCAGACTATCCTTAGGAGATCAGTATTCCTTCAAGCTTAATATTCTTCACAGAAGTAATCTCATTGGTTGAGATAAACCTCAATGGGCGGAGCCAAAAAACAAGCTAGCTAACTCGCAAACCTGAATTGCAAACAAGGAACTCTGGTCAAAATAAAAAATATAAACGGCAATGGCTTCTTTTATTCCTTCATGACCATGGCATTCATGATGCTGAAGGTCAGCAGCTAGCTAACTAGCTAACCTAGATAACTTAGTATGGATAGATTGTATGTAACGGTGATTCTTTGGCCCCGCCCACTGACGTTTCACTCAACCAATCAGATTATTTCTTTTTTTTTGTATTTTAATTGGAAAACATGATATCAAAAACAATATCGTAGCAGCCGTCATAAAAACATGTGATCCATTTTCTTTTTTTTCTTTTTTTTAGACGGAGTAAAGAAACAACAAGACAAAAACAAACAAAAAGAAAAAATAAATACAAAAATCCTCCCACTAATGAACCAAATCAGATTATTTCTGCCCCCAGAGCAGCTCTGTCTTTGAGAAAAGTTTGTAGAAATATTAAGCTCCAATCTGCCCACAACACTTTCCCATATAACTCTTCTTTAAAGAGTCTTTAAAAACTTCTGCGTACAGAATGGCATTTATCAAACAAGACAAAACGTCCAGCCACAGTCAGTCGATGGCTGCGGTGACTCTGCAGAGGCGGAGCTGCATTTCCCGGCATGACTGTGGTTCCGGCTCTTAGGGGTCAAGACCAAAGCTAATGGCTGCTAGCATTAAGGTTCTTAAGGACAGCCTGGACCCAGTGATGCCTCTCGGTCCTGATGGGGGTGTTGCTGTGTTGTCTTATGATTCATATGATTCAAAACCACACCAGGAAGTGCAGCTCACAGCAGAAACCTCTACAGTGTGAAAACCTCATGCTGTGTTGCATCACTTGCTATTTAGAGTAAGCACCTATCTAGGAAGCTCCGTAAAGACAGAGTTTGTCTTTGGGGTTATGAACTGGGCTCCTCCCATCAGGTTTGGTTGAACTGGTTCACTGCAAAACATATTAAGGCAGTTCAACTTAAAAACAGAAGTTTCCTTGCTGCCTTAAAATTGTGAGTTGACTGAAGTAGTGCTGAATAGTTCGGTCAAAGATCATTAGTTAGTTGTTCTGATGTAGAAAAGCTAACTGAGTGAACTTAAGACAATAAGTTCAATCAACAAATGTCTAGTCATGCTGATTCCTGTTTCCAAGTTGAATGCATTAATTGATGAACTGAAACCCAGTGTTATTTATTTTTTCACAAGGTTTGCTAGGTTTCAGTTTGAGTTCCTCTTGTATCACATGATTAACACACAGCTCAGCATATAGTCTGCAGCTGCTATACACTTACTTGTAGTGGATTGTACTTGCCATGTGCATCAAACTTACATGACTGTGAATTCCCAGATACATAGATAACATAGATAGTAGATTTAATCATGTTTTGTTTTTGTTTTTATCAGAAATTGACCTATTATTCACCAAACATACATAACAAGTCTCTATCCTGTAACTTCATTTAAACCAGAAGAAGGAAGAGTTTCTGGAGAGTTAAACCGAATGCAATGCATGCTGGGAAGTCTGCTAATAAACTAACAGTGTTGAGTTTAGTGAATGCTCACAAGATGTGAACTCGTGATTTTAAGTCATGAAGCTCATAACTAGCACTTTTAAGTTGAAATTGACAAACACGTCTATATACATCGTGTTAATGGATAAAGATGAGTTGGTTTCACTAAATTACACTGTGAGAAACACGCTCTCACTGATCCACCCTGTTCTCCCCTGGCACTGAACCTGCTGTCATGCCAGCTGCACACCTGACATGATTTGTGACAAGCAAAAGTTGAAAATCAATATTATGCAAATGAGCATGCAAAAATCTGGCTCTCAAAATCTCCCAATCATTAAAGTTTTGTTCCTCGTTCCACTTTGTCTTTGAATGCAAGAAAAGAGAGAGAATTGCTTGCTTGCTAGAGTAAATCTTAATGTCAAGGTTATATTTTCCAGACATTTATGGATTATATTTGGGAAAATGAATCAAAGAAAATGCTAAAATAACAACAACAATCGATGACTTTTGATAGAGCGAAGCCACGTCGCAAAGTGAAGATTTCGTGCTTAATCTGCATGTACAGATAGTTTTGCACCTCATTCACAAGATCTCATTCATAATTCCCCACCTCACCTTCAGGCGATAAGATTTAACTTAATTAACTATAAGATTTGGCCAGTGAATCAATAGAATAGATTTTCTTCTGTGTTTGGCCTGTGGAAATATGCCTGGGGGATTTTCAGGGATTATTGGCGGTTGTGGTGAAAGCAAACTCATGAAGGAGCCTGTTGTGTCTAGGAGAGTGTTACTGTACTGTGTCACTGTGGGGTTTCTGTTCACTTCCTTCATCATGTGAGTTATATCAGAGGAAGCGGTGTGCATAAAGAGTTTCTGTTTAATATTAATCGTGTTAGAGATGGAAGGAAGATGTGGACGGGTGATTTGACGCAGAAGTGGAAGAGTGAATCTGACTTAAGAAATCGGACATTAGTTTGCAGGCTCTTATGCAGCGATCAAACATCTGCCAATAAGAAGAAGATGTGATGAAGATATCCAATCTGAAAAAACTGACTCCTGCTCTTACAAAGGCATTACTGGCATGAAATTAAAGGACATATTGAAGATATAGATCATCTTAATACCTTTGTTTATAAAATAGCAGAGGTGTGACCAAGTCAACTTTGAGTCTCAAGTCTCAAGTCAAGTCCCAAGTCTAAATGTAGATTGCCAAGTCAAGTCCATGTCATTAATGTCAAGTCTCAAGTCTAAATGTAGAACAGCAAGTCAAGTCAGAACAAATCAAGAGTCCAGTATCAATTTAATATCTTAAAGAAAACTAAATATCTAGGACTTTTCAATGCAATATGGTTTTAATAGGATAAAAACTTGGTAAGAGCATCATGAGTTTGATTTCTAGAATCAGTTTCAACTTCAATAAATTCAATCATTCCATACAAATTCAGAAAACAGAATTTAAATTCAGTCGTCTGCTGGAACAAATCTCATCACTTTCAATCTGAGTCATTTACACAAACACAAGATCTCAAGTCAAGACTTTAGAAACCTTTTCAAGTCATCAGAGTACAAGTCAGAGTCAAGTCCCAAGTCACCAGAACCCAAGTCAAGTCAAGTCTCAAGTCTTCTCTTCATGCATCAAGTCAAGTCTCAAGGAATTAAAACTGTGAAGTCATGTGACTCGAGTGCTCACTTCTGCTGGCATGAAAGCCAAGTGCATCATGGGGCTGCTATGAAACTTCTGAGTCACCTTAAGATCCTTGCTTTTAGTATAGAGCTGCAACGATTAATCGATTAGTTGTCAACTATTAAATTAATCACCAACTATTTTGATTAATCGGTTTGAGTAATTTTTTAAGAAAAATAAGTCAAAATTCTCTGATTCCAGCTTCTTAAATGTGAATATTTCCTGGTTTCTTTCCTCCTCTATGACAGTAAACTGAATATCTTTGGGTTGTGGACAAAACAAGACATTTGAGGACGTCATCTTGGGCTTTGGGAAACACTGATCCACATTTTTCAACATTTTCTGACATTTTATAGACCAAACAACTAATCGATTAATCGAGAAAATAATCGACAGTTTAATCGACAAAGAAAATAATCATTAGTTGCAGCCCTAATTTAGTATAGAAGTCAAAGTACAAGTCAAAGTCGAGTCCCAAGTCACCAGAACCCAAGTCAAGTCGAATCTCAAGCAATTCAAATTGTGACTTGAGTCATGTGACTCGAGTCCCCACCTCTGCAAGACAGTAATGCCTTTGTGCTTATAATCACCTGTTTTTGAATTATTAATTTCAGGTAAAGTGGAAGTGAAATGTTCAGAACCTTGATGAGCTGTCCGTCTCCCGTCCCGATGAAGAAAACCATCCAGGCCTTCTGTCTCACTGCCAGCACCGAGGTCATGAAGCTCTGCCTGAACAGCACCGCCGCTGGCCTCAGGGCCTGGGGCTGAGGCACACACACACACACACACACACACACACACACACACACACACACACACACACACACACACACACACACACACACACACATTTGTAGAGCGTCAGTGGATGTACAGATTCTCTATGGATTCCTGAAGTCTGGGCTTGCAGATAGAAAACACTCAACGTTTCAGTAATTAATGCTTAATTAACTAGTCATTAAACATTAACTGTGTTAACATATTAGTTATTAAGTATGCTTCGTCATGGTCAACTAATATGCTGATTAATGTCAGTACTGAGAGCATCAGTGGATTCCTGAAGTGTAGGACTTGCAGATGGAAAACAAGTATTAAGGGTAACGTTTACCTTAGTTTCACTAATTAATGCTTAATTAACAACTAATTAACCATTAACTAACTATATCTTAACATATTAGCTAGTTATATATGCTTCAGTCATGATCAATTAATATGCTGATTCATATGTAAGAACTGAGTAATTAATTAATTAATACGAGTTATCTAGTTTAATCAGTCTGCTGCCACCATAATTCAAAATAACTGTTGTCATGCCTGTTAAAGTTTCAGATATTTGACATCTTCAGTTATAAAATCGACTGGTTTGTGTGTGTGTGTGTGTGTGTGTGTTTGTGTTTGTGTGTGTGTGTGTGTGTGTGTGTGTTTTCATTTGAAGTATTGTAGTCATGGTGGTTGTATTGCGTAATAAATCAAGCCTCATGTTCATCCGCCCTTAGTTCCTTCCTCAAACGAGTTTGCACCAGCAGAGATGGAGCTGTGGTCATAACTAATCTCCATGTTCTGTATTGATTTACACTGTGGAAATGTCTTTCTGGGGTGTGTTTGCCCTTCAGAATGATATGGTGAACCCTCTTGTTCAGGTTTGGATAAAGGGAATAAAGGACTGGCACGTTGATGCTCTTCATGTTACACTGCTGAAACATCCCTTCCAACATGTCATTTAGTCTCCTGTTCAGTCTTGAAACCTTATTTTTTCTTAAAACATGAAATAATCTGACAGTGGGGTGAGATAATTCCACTTCTTTCCGGTGCAAGTCAGTGTATTTTTTTTCTGAAATTTCTGAAATTTGGTCATTTTCTTGAGTAATCTGCTTTTTTCTGACTCGCTTCAAGATACTGACACAGAAGCTTGCTGAAACAGGTGAAGCTGCACTGGAAAGCGGGGAATTATTTCACCTCACTGTCAGACTTCTTCAGTTGTTCTGAGGAAATCAGGACAAGGCTCAGCAGCTTGTTAAAGTTCATGTTTTGCAGAGTGCTGCTACCCACCTGGCCCTTGACTCTGTTACTGTTACAGTTACTGCTGCAGAAGTCTGGATCCTCATAAGTCCCTGGAGTCCGGTCCGGGCTGACGTCAAACACGACCAGCACCGTGTTGGTTCGGTCTCCGTCCACGCTGAACACGCCGGTCCAGAGAACCGGCGGGCCGCCCGGGATCACCGAGGAGGCCAGGAGCCTGCTGCGCCCCGCGCCTACAGCACCATCCCCGGAAGACAGGTGGAGAGACGCGCCTCGCATGGACGTGAAGGTCCGGGTCTTACTCCCTTTGCTCTCCAGCCAAAGCAGGCGGACTTTACTTGTTGCGGGCAGGTTGGAGAATAGATAGATGGTTGAACTGATCTGAAATCCGTCCACAAACTCCACATCGCCCTCAGGTTGGATCCCGGAGTGAGCAGAGCCATCCACGTCTGAGAATATGCCCCCCATATGCTCGTTGTTAGTATCGTGCAGTCTTGCCACCCGGACGTCAAAAAAGCATTTATCCTCCTCTGTAGTTTTGTCTTTGTCCTGCTGGATCGCGGTCAGGATGTAGGTCTCGGTCCGACTCGGACTGTCCTGCACCTGCACCAGGAAGCCGACGGACGCGCTGCGGCGCCTCAGCGAGCCCACCTGGATGTTCTCCTTGTACAGCACCTTGGAGATGTTGGCCAGGTCCAGCAGCTCGCAGTAGCCGCACTCGGTCACGCCGCAGCTGATCAGAGTTCCGTTCTCCTCAAACGGCAGCAGGGTGTTCACGCTGAAAGTTGCGTTCCACTTATCCGATCCCGAAACCCTCTGGAAGCGGCCGTCCCCCGGGTCCTGCCCGCCCTCCACGGTGCCTCTCTGGGTCAGACTGCGGACCTGAGCCAGGCTGCGGCTCAGCTGGTGAAGCCTCTCCTCCGTGGCGACGTAAACCGAGTTGTTGGCGACGGCGAAGTGGCGAATGTTCCCGTCTAAAGTGACCGCATCCTCCCCCTCCTCCTCCCCCCCACGGCACCGAGCCGGTTCCCCTCTGAGCGTCAAAAGCAGACCGAGCAGAAGCAGCCTCATGGTGCGGGACGGGCGGTGTTACAGCTCGTGGAGACTCATCACCCGGAGGCTGTGCAGGGCGCGCTGCTCTCCGCCGCTCTGTCACCACAGTTGTGCGTAAAAGCGCACCGGGCGGCGCGTCTTAGAAAAACAGTTCCGCTCGTGCAAGATTGATGCGCTGCAAAAAATATCCGTCCCGACACGTCACCGAGTCAAATAACCGAGTCTTCAACTGATGCTTATCTTCAACACAAGTGGAAGATTCTGCCAGATGTGTTGAGGCGATGCCACTTGTTCCCCCAACATCTGTTTACAGAATTTTGTTGAATCTGGAAAGTTTTATCTTAACATGAAGCAGATCGATGCGCCAGTAAGAAAGTGACCGGTACTCCAAGGAAAGACTTAACAATTACAATTACAATTTCACATTTGGCAGACGCTTTTATCCAAAGCGACTTACACATGAGATTTTTCATACAACACAAGCAAGGTTCTAGTTAGGAGAGAACAACGAGAGTAAGTGCTATAAAGCTAAGTTCTGCTCCAACAGGACATAGGTGCTATGAGGCAATGCATAGAGTGAATTTAATTTAATAAATTGATTTGCGTCGGAAACAGGAGAGAATATCTCATCGCGCTGCACTGTTTCACTTATTTTACGGAAAATCTAGCACAAATTTGTTGATACGATTTTTTGCAGTGTGTGTGTGTGTGTGTGTGTGTGTGTGTGTGTGTGTGGTTAGGGGTTCCCCCCAGGTTTCGGTTCAGTCAGGGAGAAATAATTCACTTCACTCTCTGACAAATCTCTACAGATATTGTTAAGATAACTGTAGCAACAGTTGAGCCAAAGTCTCTAGAAAAGGTGTTATAAATACATACCGCAGGTCAAATATACAGCAATTGTTTTGCGTGTGTGTGGGCGCGTGCACGTGCGAGAGAGAGAGAGAGAGAGAGGAGAGAGACCAAGTCGACTTGTGTCCTTGTGGAGAAACTTCTTCCCGAGTCGTCTCGAGGAGAACGATCTTCTCATCAAAGTGACCATGACAGTTTGGTGCCTCACGTCGCGCGCTGATTAATGAAGACACACACACACACACACACACACACACACACACACACACACATCTGTTAACCGGCTCAGTTTGTATTCAGCGCTGCTCGGACGTGACGCGCCGTTATAGAAATGAATCTCGGGGCTTTCGAGTCGTTCTCGTCGGTCAAGTCTCCATCAGATGCAGCCTCGATATTTTCAGGTTAGCAAGGAATCTTTCGGGTTTTCTACTCGTCCTCCGTCCTGTCATCTTTTGTTTCGGAATCGTGCTTCGGCGGCTAGATGTTACGTGAAATGCGTCATGGGTCAGGATCCAACCAGAACGCACAAGAGAGTATTGATGATCCGAGAGAGAGAGAGAGAGAGAGGGAGAGACCACGAGATGGCGCTGTAGTAAAACACATAGACTGTACACTGTAAAAAAAAAAAAAAAAAAAAAAAAGTCAATCTAAACAAGTAATTTATTCTCATCTTCAGTCTTGTCCAGATGGATATTTTCACAGTGTGGAGCTGTACGGCGCTGCGCCTGGAGACTTAGAAGCTCAGAAGATCAAATAAACAATTTATACAGCACTTATCTAAAAACAGAGTTTACATAAAAATAAGGAATGGAACAAAGGGAATACAAATAAACAAAACAAAGGTCCAAAAGATTTAAAAAGATTTAAAAAAAAAAAGGATAAAAAGAAAAAAGATACAAGGAATAAAAAGGATAAAAGGCAAATTAAAATAAAAATTTTTTTCAAAACATTCAGGCCAACATGAAAAGCCAGTCAATAAAAGTGAGTCTTAGAGTAAGAAGAGATTTAAACTATAAATACGATCATAGGTGTCATTTACACTGGGGACCCTGGGGACAGCTCCCCACCACTTTTTGAAATGGCCGATTTTGTCCCGATCACTTTTTAAAAGCATCATTTGTTAAAAATGTTCTGAAAAATAGCTTGCACCAAGAAATGCTAACTAACAAAGGAGAGCGCGTTGAGAAAGGTTTATTTGCACAATAAGAAAACATACAGTGCAATGTAAATATAGAAGAAACAAATGCGTATTGTCCAAAAAAAGTAACAAAAGCGTAAAAAAAAAAAAAAAAAAATTCTACTCTGACCTCATACTGATCCCCCCATTACATCGCATATGTTGAAGACCGTTTTTTCATCTGAGCCTTTATGTCCCCACCATCTTTCAACACAAAGTGACGGCCTTGAATAACACACAGCGTTACATTAGAGGATTACTTCTGGAAACACTTAAAGCAAAAGGAGAAACTCAGAAGGTTTAAACTGTCAGCTGTTCTGCAGCTTTAGAAAATTTGCATCTTGCACTTTGTAATGTTTCACTTTTTATTGTCTCTACCCAGTGGTGGAAGAAGTACTCAGATATTTTACTTCAGTAAAAGTAGAAATACCACAGTATAAAAATACTCTGTTACAAGTAAAAGTCCTGCATTCAAAATGTTACTTAAGTAAAAGTACAAAAGTATTAGCATCAAAATGTACTTAAAGCAACAAAATTAAAAGTACTCATTATGCAGAATGGCCCGTTTCAGAATAATACAGTATATATTATATTATTGGATTATAATTATTGATGCATTCATGTGTAAGCATCACTTTAATGTTGCAGCTGGAAAAGGTGGGGCTGATTTCCACTACTTTATATACTGCTGGGTAGCTTACAGTAATCTATAATAATACATCACAATTTATTAGTTGATTATATTTTGTATTAATAATCTGAATCTGCAAGTAACTAGTAACTTAAGTTATCAAATAAAGGTAGTGGAGTAAAAAGTACAATATTTCCCTCTGAAATGTAGTGGAGTAGAAGTACAAAGTAGCATAAAATGGAAATACTCAAGTAAAGTAGAAGTACCTCAAAATTGTACTTAAGTACAGTATTCGAGTAAATGTACTTAGTTACTTTCCACCTCTGTCTCTACCTCAAATATGGCTATTAAGTCATCAAAATCCACTGTTTACAGTTTTGATGAGGTAACTAGAAGCCTGACTGTAATGGAACAAGATGAGATACTTGCACTGTATTGATCCCTGTGGGGAAATTCAGGACAACAGATCTCTCCTTCGAGCCGGACTCGAACCAGCGACCTCAGGATTTCAGTACCGAGCCTCTACAGTCCTCCGCTCTACCATCTCCGCGAAAGCTGAAAAGTTAAAAGTTGCGTTACCTTCTCCCACCTTACCTGACACTAACGGGACCAGACTCATCGGTCAACGATTTGATTGGATGGGATGAAGACAGGGAGAAGGGCGGGCAGAAAGTTGGAACGCGTCATTTGATTGGCTTTTGAAAGATGGACTTCGCCATGGGATTGGACGATTTGTACAGACTAGCGGCTGTCGGGTCCCGCGAACCGTGATCGAAGGGAGCTAACACATTTTCATAACACTGTCCTCAGAAACCAAAATGACACCCATGTGTGAATCTGTGGCACTTTGATGCCACTAATTTTAACAATTCACATTATTCCTCTGTCCCGGGACAGTTCAGTTCAGTTTATTTGTTTATTTGTAAGGGACAAGTACAGAGAAACATTGACAGTTGTAGAAGCAGTGTCCGATGTGCTGTACATGTGTATATAACCAAAGCTAATTTCCAACACCAGTCCCTTGATGGGCATTGATGGGTCAAGCAATCATTAAAATTACATATTGCAGTTTAAAATCAGTGCATATATTAATAAAGCAAGATAGCATTGATAGTTCAAGTGCATATAGTAATAAAACAGGAGCAGCAACCATCCATGACAACACACAAACAAACATACAAACAGACAAATAAAACAAAACAAACCACGAAACAAAGAAAACAAAACACAAATTTTTTTTTAGCATGAACTCAAATACACAAATAATGACTAGTTGGTGTCATGATTACAGTTCTGGTCGAGTCTTAACCAGGACTTGACTGTTGTAGAAAACGTTTTAAAATCCTGAATCTGCTTTGAACTGGCAGGTAGGAAGTTCCAGAGGGTTTTGCCTTTAATTGAGAACGCAGTTTGTGCAAAGGAAGTCTCACAGTGTCTAACTCTACAGTTTCCTTCTGAATGTATTTCGGGTGTTAACGGCAGTATAGTGAAGTCTAGTTATGAAAGTGTTGAAGGTGGGTGGAGCTAGATGGTGAAGACACTTAAATGTAAAGTGTGAGGTTGGAGCAACTAGTGTCAGAACTGAGAAAATTATACTTTTTTAAAATATTGCAATGATGAAATCTCAGTGGTTTCTTGGCCAGAACTTTGATAGCTTGGTGATGTTAGTGGTTTAATGGCGGAGGCCGTGCCTGAGAGAAAACCCTTGAATCAGTGATGTGACTGGGATGTAACATCAGCAGCTGCTCCATTGACAGTGAATGGGGCGCTGAGCTGAGTTTTCACACCACAATGAAGTTTATAGGCCTGTATTCCACTCCAGCATCGCTAACAGGAATAAACCTGAATGTGAAGCTCATTTGGGTGGAAGAACTCACAAAAAAAAAACGTATGGGTCAACAAATATTTAGCCTACTTTAAAAAACGCACATGTTCTTCCTGTGCTGCAGGACAGTTAAGTTAATACTTGTGAACTTGCATCAGTCTTTCTTAAAGCTACAAATCAGAGAGAAAAGCCTTAAATCTGTGAGGTGACTGGGATGTAAAATGAGGAGTGGCTCCACTGACAGTGAACGGGACGCTGACTTTGTGGAACCAGAACATTTTTGTGTGAGTTGTTGCACCCAAATGAGGTTTAAATCCTGATTTATAACCTCCCTGTCTGCAATGCTGGGATATGAATTTGAATATATGAGTTTTGGCAACTCAACTCCTTTCATCATCTTCTTGCAGCATCTTATGGCTCCACAAAGTCACTGCTGCACCATTCTTTTTTTTTTGTTTCAATCTGTATTGAAACAATCATTCAGCATAGTAGTATA